>NC_092420.1:4837392-5137392 GCF_040894005.1 Engystomops pustulosus
CCCCCCTGGCTGCCCCCCTGCACCCCCCTGGCTGCCCCCCCTGCACCCCCCTGGCTGCCCCCCTGCACCCCCCTAGCTGCCCCTCCTCCCGTCCGGCAGAGCACATTCCGCCTCTAATTATCTCTATGAATGTGAATGTTTTTTGTAAAGAATCAATTTCTCCTATAAATGTAATCAGGACGAGCCGCGGCCGATATTCGGGGAATCTTCTCCAAGGTAAGTGATGTTTGTGTCTGACGACGTCTCTGATGCCATTCCTTATACGCAGAGTATCCCCATATAACATCGGTGAGTCAACCGGAGGTCAAAGGTCATCCAGGGGAAAAAAAATCCCAAAAATCCGCCCTCCTCCCTTTAGCAGACTTGTTATCCTGTGGCTGCGGCTGCTGACTCTAAATGAATGAATCTCGTGGAGTCTCCCGGGTGTCGGCTTCTGTCTTTTTTTATGTCTGGTTGATGTTCAAACAACTCAAATATTCTGCAAGAAAACGTCTGGAGAAAAATAAAGCAGGAAACACGGCAGCGGCGAGCGGAAGAGCAGGAATAAATATTCGCTTTCTACCGTGTATATTGCATGAGGGACAATATCCGAGAACCTCGTACATTATCGCCGGGCAGAGTAATGGGTGCAGGCTAATCCATACAGAAGACAACGCACAGGTTAAAGGGCAAGTCTGATGACACCTAAGGAGTCCAAGGGGTGGGGCTACTTGATAATTGCAAGCTATACACAAAAGAAGCTCCTCCCTCTGGACTCCTAAGCTCACTCACATTTATGAATATAGATTGTTATATATATATATATATATATATGATTCTGCTCAGCTCCCCGTCCTCTATAACATGATGCCGCTATATGGGATTACATCTTTATGGTGACAGCTTCTTATACTTAGAATGGAGGAATAAATAACTTTATATAAAAGGACCTTTCACCGCCTCACACATGCGGATACAATCACACAGATTCAGGAAACACTTTGAATTTTCTTTCTAGCCCCCATGGTTGCGGAGATATCAGTCCCAGTATCTGACCATTGTAATCTTCTCCACTGTCAGAGAGGAGGAGCTGGGGCGGAGGAGGAGGGGGCGTGTGTTATGATAATCTCATTGGGGCACATTTACTAGGGGTCCGAATCGCGTTATTCCGCCGGGTTTCCCAAATGTTTCCGATTTGCGCAGAATTGCCCCGAGATTTTGGAGCACGCGATCGGACTGTGGCGCATCGGCGCCGGCTTTCACGCAACAGAAATCAGGGGGCGTGGCAGTCGGAAAACCCAAAACATTCGGAAAAACTGTGGAATTTAAAAAAAGATTTGTGCTGCAAGATCAGCGCTCACATGCACCAGGAAGAAGAAGGTGAACTCCGGTGGACCTCGGCGCAGCAGCGACACCTGCAGGATATCGGGCGCACGATCTTAGTGAATCCCGGCAACGGACAACGCACCGCGGGATCGCGACTGGACCGGGTAAGTAAATATGCCCCATTGTCTCAGTTTTTCTGGTAACACACGCCCTCTGCACTAGCACCTCCTCTCTGAGTGGAGAGGATTAGATACTGGGACTGATATCTCAGCAACCCTGGGGGCTAGATAGAAAATTCCTCTGAATCTGTGAACCGGTCCCTACATTGTGCTCCATACTTCTCCACGTGTGTGGGACGGTGATAGGTCCTCTTTATAGGATTGGTCATCGCATTGTGAACAGTCATCTGCCGCTCCTTCTATGGAACTGATGGATGTGGATGACACTGAGCCCCTGGAGTCCCATAGAAGTGAATGATTAGTTTACCATTGGACATTGGGCGCAGACCCCGGCACCTCCACCTATCAGCCCCCACGCTCTCTCCTCTTGTCAGACCTTATTGGATGGGCAGAGCTAAGTTTTTCTTATGTGGAAAGCCTCAGTGAAGGATATTTTTAAGGATCAAGATATTGATGACCTTTCCTGAGGATGGGTCATCAATATCAGATCAGTGGGGGGGTCTGACATCTCGCGTCCCCTGGGAGAAGCTGTTCTGGAGCTTTTGTATTTCTGGAGCTTGAAGCAAATCGGACACTTTATCAATATCACATTGGTGTCGGTCCTTCATGCATTGTCCCACCAGGGATTAGCTATTCAGTATATGGAGCCGGAAGCGGATAGGTCATCAATAGCAAACTCCTAGACAAACCCTTTAATAAAGCATGAGCCCCTTCAGATGTTGTCCACATACAATCAATGAAATCTCCAAGGGTGGTCTGCATGAAAGACCCCAAGCCATGGAAATCTATGACCAGGGGAAGAGTTCTGGGGATTATGGACTTATCTCTGAGTAAATGTTAATAAAGTTGATGGACCTGGACACACATCTGGTTCCCTTCACCTAGGACCAATATAACCAAGTTATGGAAACCATCAGTCCCCCGGAAGGGTTAGAGGTCTCCTGAGATGTCCCCATGTCCAGGCAGAAGACGTTCTGAGGTGTTCTCCTCCATGGAGCGATGTCAGATGAGACCAGGATCGGTGGCTTTGTCCTTCATTAGAATTATAGGCAGTAACTTCTCTACTTTTGTTATAAAACTTGTTCCGGTTTGTTCTCACTTTTATCTTACACGTCTGAGGTTCTGATAAGCTTCTCCGAAAACAAACTGTGGAGGGCGGCTGCACTCGTAGATAGAGAACGTATAGCTCCACGCTGGAACAAAACCAATTTCCCATAGTCTGCTGCTATTGCTGGAAGAAGCAAAGCGTCGGACATAGAAGGAACGCAGCTAAACCTCAGGCAAGAGGCACGAGGCGACCAGACATGGCTTGTAGTGGAACAATAGACAACCAGGACAAGAGTCACTGGGGGTCATTTACTAAGGGCCTAAATCGCATTTTTACGAAGGGTTATCCAAATATTTCCGATTTGCATCAATTTTCCCTGAATTGCCCCGGGATTTTGGCGCATGCGATCGGATTGTGGCACATCGGCGTCGGCATGCAAGCGACAGAAATCGGGGGGGGGGGGGGCGTGGCCGTAAGAAAACCTGACGGATTCGGAAAAACCACCGCATTTTAAAAAAAAGGGTCGTTTGGCACGCGCTTACCTGCACCCACGATAGGACAGTGAACTTCAGTGCACTCTGACAAACTTCAGCGCAGCAGCGACACCTGGTGGACGTTGGAGGAACTACATTAATGAATCCCGGCAGAACCCGAATCCACCGCAGAGAACGCGCCGCTGGATCACGAATGGACCGGGTAAGTATATCTGCTCCAATGTATCAACCTGTGTCATTATTGGGTCATGTCTGTAACAGAATGTCTCGAGGAATGGAACAAGATTTGGTCCATTTTGTCTGTGCTAAAGCTGGTGGACCTGATGGCCTGGATCTCAAAAAAGGTCTGAATACTCTCAAGTCTGTCTCCAACCTGTCCCTGCTGCTGTGGTACCTTATTGCTCAGGCATCATTGACTGTGGGATGTTGCCTGAGCAGAAGGTACCTAGTGTTCTGCCAAAGTATTCCCCATAGTAGTGTTGATGTTACCCGTGATATTACTGTGTTATAACCTTACCGTTATACATAAATTCTACCCGTGCCCAGCCTGTCCGTTGTGCCCCTTGACCTTCTCTCTGTCTGTTCCTGTGCTGGCCATTGCCATTTCTTGACCTGCACTGAATGGAGATAACATCAAGAGGTAGTGACCTGGAGGTTTCTCTGCAATGCAATCCAGGTTTCAATACAAAGGTTAAAGGGTGAAAACCAAGGACCACTTAGTGCTCTTTGGAGTAGCCTTTATCTGTATCACCGACCTCCAGAGCCTTTGGTTTACAGATCTACATAATTGCAAAGAAATTGGAGTCGTGTTATGTTCAGCTGGGGGTAGGACATCCGCTGTGACCTCCACTGATCAATGGAGTGAGTGGAGGAAGCCGCGATGAGCCAAGTGTGTGAGCCAGGAATATTCCAGCCAAGACGAGGCCGGACCTTCACTACACATATCCCAGAAATATCCCACAAAGACTGGAAAGAAGGTTTACAAACCGGTCACTCAGTGCAAGCCCCTACTTAGTTCCAAAAACTAAACCATTGTCCTAAATGCCTCCAATGGGAAATGAGGTGATAGAGTATAATATAAAGTATTAATGTGTGTGGGATTATTATGTGCATGATACGGTATTATTATGTATAGGATACAGTATTATTACACATAGGATACAGTATTATTACACATAGGATACGGTATTATTACACATAGGATACAGTATTATTACACATAGGATACAGTATTATTATGTATAGGATACAGTATTATTACACATAGGATACGGTATTATTGTATACAGCAGTGATTTTCAACCTTTTTTGAGCCGCGGCACACTTTTTATACTTAGAAAATCCTGGGGCACACCACCAACCAAATTAGCGCAAAATGACACTAAACAGTCATATTATACATATAGTTAATAATATAGATTCTAAATTTATTTTACTGGAACCTGGGCCTGTTTCGATAAACACAAAAGGCATATCCTGGCAGGAATGGAGGAAAGACACACACGAAGCTCTTCCCCAACAGTTCTCAGTCTCTCCCTGTTTTTAGTATATGGTGCTGAATATTATGTGGCTCATATACTGCAATATAAAGGGGTACAATGAGAAGTACTATGGCCATGAGGCTCATATACTCAGCCTCATGACTATTGTATTTCTCATTTTACATTTCTCTGGGAAACAAAACACAGGGGGCACCATAGTTTGGGGAACTTTCCCCGCGGCACACCCGACCATGTGTCGCGGCACACTAGTGTGCCACGGCACACAGGTTGAAAATCACTGGTATACAGGATACAGTATTATTACACATAGGATACAGTATTATTACACATAGGATACGGTATTATTACACATAGGATACAGTATTATTACACATAGGATACGGTATTATTGTATACAGGATACAGTATTATTACACATAGGATACAGTATTATTACACATAGGATACGGTATTATTACACATAGGATACGGTATTATTGTATACAGGATACAGTATTATTACACATAGGATACGGTATTATTGTATACAGGATACAGTATTATTACACATAGGATACAGTATTATTACACATAGGATACGGTATTATTACACATAGGATACAGTATTATTGTATACAGGATACAGTATTATTACACATAGGATACGGTATTATTACACATAGGATACAGTATTATTACACATAGGATACGGTATTATTACACATAGGATACAGTATTATTACACATAGGATACAGTATCATTATGTATAGGGTACAGTATTATTGTATACAGGATACAGTATTATTACACATAGGATACGGTATTATTACACATAGGATACAGTATCATTATGTATAGGGTACAGTATTATTGTATACAGGATACGGTATTATTACACATAGGATACGGTATTATTGTATACAGGATACAGTATTATTACACATAGGATACGGTATTATTACACATAGGATACGGTATTATTACACATAGGATACAGTATCATTATGTATAGGGTATAGTATTATTGTATACAGGATACAGTATTATTACACATAGGATACGGTATTATTACACATAGGATACAGTATTATTACACATAGGATACAGTATTATTGTATACAGGATACAGTATTATTACACATAGGATACAGTATTATTACACATAGGATACGGTATTATTGTATACAGGATACAGTATTATTACACATAGGATACAGTATTATTGTATACAGGATACAGTATTATTACACATAGGATACGGTATTATTGTATACAGGATACAGTATTATTAAACATAGGATACGGTATTATTGTATACAGGATACAGTATTATTACACATAGGATACGGTATTATTGTATACAGGATACAGTATTATTACACATAGGATACAGTATTATTGTATACAGGATACAGTATTATTACACATAGGATACGGTATTATTACACATAGGATACAGTATTATTACACATAGGATACGGTATTATTACACATAGGATACAGTATTATTACACATAGGATACGGTATTATTACACATAGGATACGGTATTATTGTATACAGGATACAGTATTATTACACATAGGATACGGTATTATTACACATAGGATACAGTATTATTACACATAGCATACGGTATTATTACACATAGGAGACAGTATTATTACACATAGGATACGGTATTATTGTATACAGGATACAGTATTATTACACATAGGATACGGTATTATTGTATACAGGATACAGTATTATTACACATAGGATACGGTATTATTGTATACAGGATACAGTATTATTACACATAGGATACGGTATTATTACACATAGGATACAGTATTATTACACATAGGATACGGTATTATTACACATAGGATACGGTATTATTGTATACAGGATACAGTAATAACCCATAATAACATCTGTATGAATGGGATAATGTGGGGGAGGGGGGTGATACAATCCTCCGCTGACCTTCTTCTATCCTCCACCTTCCTGATCAGACACATTAACCACCATTGCTCTGGCGCTTGGCGCGGCCTCCCTATTGTGTTGGGGTTTATTGTATATTGTAGCATTGGGCTTTGTGTACGGCGTTACATCACCCCATGATAAGTGCTGCCAATATGTTCTAGAATGAAAGAAGTCAATGTAGCCGGGAAGGAGACAGAGAAGACAATGCGCACAACCTACACCATCAGCACAGGGACAGGAGGGGGGTGGGTGGTCTCACTGCTCTGTATATAAGGGGCCGTGGTGAGCAAGACACTGGATACAAAATAATTGCATCCTCAGCCCCAAAAAACTGACAGGGGTGTAACTAGGAGAGGCAGGGCCCCATAGCAGACTTAATATAGACATACATATAGCATACACCCATGCATCATATACACAGCCATAAAGCATATATACACATATACACACACACATACAGTATATACATGCCCAATAACCCACATGCCAGGGCCCCCTGACACCGTGGGCCCATAGCAGCTGCTACCGCTGTTACCCCTGTAGTTACGCCCCTGTACATCTACAATGTGTCTCCATAGTTACAGACTACACATGCAGTCAGACACCACACCTTTGCCTCATCTTCCATAACATGTGACTGCGTTGTCAGACTACACGGGGCCACATAGCTTTGCGTTGAGGCTGTATACACAAAAAGAAGCAAATCTTTTATCACAACCATTTGTCACTTTTTTAAAATGAAGCAAACTACACCCTCCCCTTCATCTTCCCAGTCTGTCCTTGGGACAAGAAGCAGAAGAAAGTAGAAGACTCCTGCTGGATACAAAGCAGAGATGATCCTCTCCCAGGCCGCCCCTGTATCCATGGCCCCCTGTAGCCCCCCGCCTTTGGTGACAAGTCACAATCATCAGAACATTGCACTTTCTGCAGTCTCCAGCTTTGACAAGAGGAGAACCAGGGCGACTTGTAACAGAGTCATTAACTTGCTCTTTATTTACTAAGCCTCTGAGTTAATTACTGCACTGGGGGGGGGGGGGGAACGGCAGAAGCCCCCCCTGCATTGGATCATTTGCATGTAATTTGCCTTGCAATCAGCTCTATGCAGAATGTAATGACAGGAGAACATTAGTAGCCGCTGTCTGACAAAACGGTGACAGCTGGAACTTCTACACGACCCACTGGCTCCAGCTCGGGGTCCACTGAGGGGCTGCAGCACCCACAGGGTCCATGGAGGGGCTGCAGCACCCACAGGGTCCATGGAGGGGCTGTAGCACCCACAGAGTCCATGGAGGGGCTGCAGCACCCACAGGGTCCATGGAGGGGCAGTAGCACCCGCAGGGTCCATTGAGGGGCTGCAGCACCCAAAGGGTCCATGGAGGGGCTGCAACACCCACAGGGTCCATGGAGGGGCTGTAGCACCCACAGGGTCCATGGAGGGACTGCAGCACCCACAGGGTCCATGGAGGGGCTGCAGCACCCACAGGGTCCATGGAGGGGCTGCAGCACCCACAGGGTCCATGGAGGGGCTGCAGCACCCACAGGGTCCATGGAGGGGCTGTAGCACCCACAGGGTCCATGGAGGGGCTGCAGCGCCCACAGGGTCCATGGAAGGGTTGCAGCACCCACAGTGTTCACGAAGGGGCTGCAGCTCCCACAGGGTCTATGGATGGGCTGCAGCACCCACAGGGTCCAAGGAAGGGCTGCAGCAACCACCTCTTGATAGATCCTGCGGGTGCTGGGGCAGGGTCTTTTGGGGCGCATGGTGCACATGATACATCCCCCATAATATCATTTTCTTCTATTGACTCCCCATAAAGTAACATTCTTGGAGACATCTTTCTATCATGATTATAATAAAGAAATAATGATACAAGCATGTCTCTAAGAATGTTTATCATGTACAGAATATCCCCTGATTTGGGGCAGGGGTCACATATTGCACTTCCTAGATATATCCAGGATCATTGGGGGTGGCCTGGTCCCTTATCTGGCTGCAGGTGATCACTCCTGGATGCTCAGCTCATTGTCCGGCTGCAGGTGATCACTCCTGGGCTCGCAGCTCATTGTCTGAGTAGCCGGCTCTTCCTGATGGCTTGTCGCTGGTGGAGATCAATGGACAGGCGTATAATTACCCCGGACAAAAGCCACTGCTTAGGTAGATGTGAAGGAGTATAATTGCCAGCTGGGAATCAATGACTCCCACTCAATCCGCTGGGGGTCAATGGCTTCACTTTGGCTTAATTTGTCTTTTCAATAGTAGATCAGGCTATATTATGGAGGGGAGGGGGATGGGCGCGGAGGTGTGAGGTCTACCAAGTTATGGGATGTGAATATACTGTGATGGAATCTCTGATTTGTGACATTTTATAACCTTTGACCTTTGTCCTCTGGAGTGGCACTGGGTGACTTGTGGCCTTCCATCTATCTGACCCTATACTAATCCAGATTACATTCAGACTCTCCTACCATGTGCAATGAATTATTGACTGGTCCAAAGATCAAAGACCACCCTAGACCATCCCCAGCCCGGACTTACAGCTCAGTGATGCTCACAGTTTGTGAACCAAACTACTACTCTCAGCATCCACATTGTGTACATGGATGGAGACCACAGGGACATCTATGGTGTGTGACGCAATAAGAACCTCAAGTATCAGATGCTGAACCCCAATATCTACTGGGGAATGGGGGAATGAAAATAAAGATTTCACTGATTCTATAGAAGTCTTATAAAATGTAATAACCTCAAATAAAATATTGAACGATGCAAATAAAACAAGTAGTTTATGTGTTGAAAAATATTTATAAAAAAATAAAACCTGATTCCACATTGTAAATATCCAGAGAATCTGTAGATCGTTACTATAATAATTCAAGGAATGGACAATAACGTCCCCTCAATCACAACAAGAAAGATTAGTGACGCTTCAGAAAAGAGAATTTAAAGTGAGTAAAAGGTTCATCAATATTTAATCTGATTGAGAAGAAATTCACCGGTTCATTAATCCTGGATTCTCCCTTCTCCTTTATAGTAGAAAGTTACAATGAAATTCCCAAATATGTACAAATATTGTTATATTGTAACTTCCGGCCTCCGTGGTCAGACCCTGTGTGGTCTGATCCTACACTGTCCCAGCTCCAATATCAGACAGACATCATATGTACTGTATATACATCCCCTCCTATAGTTATATGTATACTGTATGTATATACATCTCCTCCTATAGTAATATGTATACTGTATGTATATACATCCCCTCCTATAGTTATATGTATACTGTATGTATATACATCCCCTCCTATAGTAATATGTATACTGTATGTATATCCCCTCCTATAGTAATATGTATACTGTATGTATATACATCTCCTCCTATAGTAATATGTATACTGTATGTATATACATCCCCTCCTATAGTTATATGTATACTGTATGTATATACATCCCCTCCTATAGTAATATGTATACTGTATGTATATCCCCTCCTATAGTAATATGTATACTGTATGTATATACATCCCCTCCTATAGTTATATGTATACTGTATGTATATACATCCCCTCCTATAGTTATATGTATACTGTATGTATATCCCCTCCTATAGTAATATGTATACTGTATGTATATACATCCCCTCCTATAGTTATATGTATACTGTATGTATATACATCCCCTCCTATAGTTATATGTATACTGTATGTATATACATCCCCTCCTATAGTAATATGTATACTGTATGTATATACATCCCCTCCTATAGTAATATGTATACTGTATGTATATACATCCCCTCCTATAGTTATATGTATACTTTATGTATATACATCTCATCCCCTCCTATAGTTATATGTATACTGTATGTATATACATCCCCTCCTATAGTTATATGTATACTGTATGTATATACATCCCCTCCTATAGTAATATGTATACTGTATGTATATACATCCCCTCCTATAGTAATATGTATACTGTATGTATATACATCCCCTCCTATAGTTATATGTATACTTTATGTATATACATCTCATCCCCTCCTATAGTTATATGTATACTGTATGTATATACATCCCCTCCTATAGTTATATGTATACTTTATGTATATACATCTCCTCCCCCTATAGTTATATGTATACTGTATGTATATACATCCCCTCATGTAGTTATATGTATACTGTATGTATATACATCTCCTCCCCTTATAGTAATATGTATACTGTATGTATATACATCTCCCCCTATAGTTATATGTATACTGTATGTATATACATCTCCTCCCCTTATAGTAATATGTATACTGTATGTATATACATCTCCTCCTAGTTATATATATACTTTATGTATATACATCTCCTCCTATAGTTATATGTATACTTTATGTATGTACATCCCCTCCTATAGTTATATGTACTGTATACTGTATGTATATACATCTCCTCCCCATATAGTTTTCTGTATACTGTATGTATATACATCTCCTCCTAGTTATATATATACTTTATGTATATACATCTCCTCCTGTTGTTATATGTATACTATATATATAAATCTCTTCTCCTATAGTTATATGTACTGTATACTGTATGTATATACATCTCCTCCCCATATAGTTTTCTGTATACTGTATGTATATACATCTCCCCCTATAGTTATATGTATACTGTATGTATATACATCTCCTCCTGTTGTTATATGTATACTATATATATACATCTCCTCCCCCTATAGTTATATGTATACTGTATGTATATACATCCCCTCATGTAGTTATATGGATACTGTATGTATATACATCCCCTCCTATAGTTATATGTATACTGTATGTATATACATCCCCTCCTATAGTTATATGGATACTGTATGTATATACATCCCCTCCTATAGTTATATGTATACTGTATATACATCTCCTCCCCCTATAGTTATATGGATACTGTATGTATATACATCTCCTCCTATAGTTATATGTATACTGTATATACATCTCCTCCCCCTATAGTTATATGGATACTGTATGTATATACATCCCCTCCTGTTATTATATGTATACTATATATATACATCTCTGTACATAGGTCACTTTCTGGATGTCTCCCCTGACAGCTGCTTCCCCGCGGTCCTGGAGCGCTGGACGAGGGATGACACCTCTTACACTAATGAGTCTTGGACTTTCCTTCTCGTCCTCCTTGTCTCTCCAGGATCTTCCACATTACTGCTTCCCCTGCTGCTGTCTTGGAGGAGCCATCTGCCCGGGACCAGGCCGCCACATTATACACTGAGCTAGAGTGGAGGGTTTGGTGCTTTGTATCAGTATGGATCACTTCCAATAATCTAGTTATTAGCAGCTATTATTTCGTGATATTTTAAGTCTTCCCTGTAAATACTTGGTCATAGCAGGAGGAAGTCCCTGCACAAGCAGAGGGTGACCGCAGCAGCATCTGCAGCAGCTTCATGTTCTCTCTGCATTAACTGTCTTTCCATTCATTTTACTGTGTGCAGGAAACCATCAACATGCAGGCTGCTTGCAATTGATGTGTTAGTTAGTAGCAGCAGGACTGTGTAATATATGGTATGTTCAAGATTGTAGCATTTCCTAGTGCACTGCGGGCATGTCCTCACACTGCTGTGCTCTGTGCACTGAACTTTTACGCAGCTTCTTTCTCTATGCTTTGAGTTATAAGCAGGGGCACAGCTAGGAGACGAAGGGCCCCATAGCAAATTTATGAATGGGGCCCCTCTAGATATTTGTACAGTCCCAGATTTATACAATTATATACATACAGTTCTTCATACAGTTATACAATCAAATTTATACACTCATGTGCACATATCCATAGCGTATATACTATGGATAGACTATGGATACATCTTATACACACATACAATATATATTTTCTTATACACACCCACAGTATATACACATAAAACACACCATATAGAATTTATACATCAAATATACACACATGTACAGTTCCATATGCAGACATACAGCATATATACACACACTTACAGAGGGAACAGAAAGTAAAGATGGAAGATTCCAGACCTGTCCTTCTCTTCCACCTACCTCACCATTTCTTATCTGAACTCCATGCTCAGGTGTGCACTGCTAGATACATACCATGCTGTACAATGAGTATAATAAGTATATAATGGTGCACATCCTCCATTCTTTAGTGTGTGGGGCCAACTGTCAGGGCCCCCTGACACTGTGGGCCCCATAGCAGCTACCACTGTAGTTATGCCCCTGGTTATAAGCTTAGAGCAAAGTGGAGACTCAGGACTGTGGAAACAAAAAGAACATATTAAATAGTTAAATAGTTGAAGATAATAAACGTTTGAGGTTAATTTGGAATAATGAAGGTGATAAGGGATTAGGGTGATGGCACACGTGGCGTTTTGAACGCGTTTTGTGCCGTTTTTAAGCAGCAATCAGCTTGAATATGTTGGTTCTCCCTCTCTGGTTTAGCTAATAACAAGAGATATCATGCTTTTATATAAAGGTATGCTTTGTATTTTATAGATATAGCGCCCCTCCTGTCATTGGCTGGCATTGCACATGAGCTGTGATACCAGGACCGGGGCAGAGCCGGTGTCAGATCCTGGACAACTCCTTGAAGGTTCAAAGTTTCCTCTTGATTCCAGAAGATTGTGTCTGAGCGCGGTTACCATGACACCTAATGACTTCCTCATTATTAATTAATCTTAGGAATTAAGCTAATCTAATCAATGCTGATGAGGAAACAAAGGCTGAAAAGTTTAAATTACAGGAGGTGGTGGGTGGGGGTCCCCGGGGGCAGAAGGTGAGACAAACCAAGGCCAGAGGAGGCAACAAGGGACATCAGAGAGACACCAGAGACACCGGCACAGAGCACCCAGTGTCCCCCATTTCCCACCAAGTCAGTCCTAGTGTAGAATTGCGCTATACTCTGTGCTGGAATGGGAGGAGGCTCCGTGCCCATTTGGCGTGGAGATGGCGTAAGGAGGTAAATAGATACAATACCTGGTTGTGCGCCAGAAGTGGCAAACATGCCCTGATAAATGTGGCCCAACAATCTCCTTTAACACTGTCTATATAACACATCTATCTATCTATCCATCCATCTATCTGCCTATCCATCCATCCATCTATCTATCTGTCCATCCATCCATCCATCTGTCTATCCATCCATCCATCTATCTGTCTATCCACCTATCTTCCATCCATGTATCTTCCATCTATCTATCCATCTATCTATTTATCCATCCATGTATCTGTCTATCCACCTATCTTACATCCATCCATCTATCTATCTGTCTAACTATCTATCTTACACCCATCTCATTTTTCTAACTTTTATCATTTTTATTTACAATGAAATCTATTCATTTTACTGATCTCCTCTCCCTTTGGTTCTGTAGGGTTTGCAGTGGGTCCAGTTCTGTGGATTTGCTCCTTGTATTATATTACGCTGTATTATTATTATTTTCATCACATTATATATTATCACATCCCGGGTAATACTTGTCCTTCTAGTCATCCCCAGACCAGGCTGCATTGGGTTCAGCACTCTGGAGAGCTCCATAGACTCCTCAGGTGACTGATCATATATACATCCCTCCCCTATAGACATGTCACATGTGTTAGGGCAGCAGGTTCAGAGCTTTGCATTTCTATCAGAGCTCAGGTATTACACTGACACCTGCAATGTCCACCCCAGAACCTGTATAATTTAATATCCACCCCAGAATCTGTATATTGCAATGTCCAGTCGCCCTACCCCTCCAAACCTGAATATTGCAATGTCCACCCCATGTATGTTGCTATGTGCACCCCAGAACCTGTATATTGCAATATGCACCCCACAACCTGTATATTGCATTGTGCACCCCAGAACCTGTATATTGCAATGTGCACCCCAGAACCTGTATATTGCAATGTGCACCCCAGAACCTGTATAATGCAATGTACGCCCCAGAACCTGTATATTGCAATGTGCACCCCAGAACCTGTATATTGCAATGTGCACCCCAGAACCTGTATATTGCAATATGCACCCCACAACCTGTATATTGCATTGTGCACCCCAGAACCTGTATATTGCAATGTGCACCCCAGAACCTGTATAATGCAATGTACGCCCCAGAACCTGTATAATGCAATGTGCACCCCCGAACCTGTATATTGCATTGTGCACCCCAGAACCTGTATATTGCATTGTGCACCCCAGAACCTGTATAATGCAATGTACGCCCCAGAACCTGTATAATGCAATGTACGCCCCAGAACCTGTATATTGCAATGTCCACCCCACAACCTGTATATTGCATTGTGCACCCCAGAACCTGTATATTGCAATGTGCACCCCAGAACCTGTATAATGCAATGTACGCCCCAGAACCTGTATAATGCAATGTGCACCCCCGAACCTGTATATTGCATTGTGCACCCCAGAACCTGTATATTGCATTGTGCACCCCAGAACCTGTATAATGCAATGTACGCCCCAGAACCTGTATAATGCAATGTACGCCCCAGAACCTGTATAATGCAATGTGCACCCCCGAACCTGTATATTGCATTGTGCACCCCACAACCTGTATATTGCATTGTGCACCCCAGAACCTGTATATTGTATTGTGCACCCCAGACCCTGTATATTGCATTGTGCCCCTGCATGATGTCCTCCAGGTGAAGCCCCCGGGGTCGCACAGGTAGCAGGGGGCAGCCAGGACCCCCAATCCCCAGCAGATGACATAAGACGCCGCTACGTGATGACATGAGGAGGGGGAGGGAGCAGCTATAAAGCCCTGGATGTGCGGGGGAGAGCAGGCAGTCAGCTGTCAGAGGCAGCGCGAGCTTCACAGGGAAGGAGCGGGGGCTCAGAGCTGAGGACCACCCTCCCCACCAGGAGGACACTGCCATGCTGACCCCGGGGGGCGCCGGGCTCCTGCTCCTCTCCCTGCTGCTGGTGTCTGGACAGGAGCCATATGCCCCCCATTCTATCCGGCTGGAGGGGGACATCACTTTGGGGGGGCTCTTCCCGGTCCATTCCAGGGGTGTTGCGGGAATGCCATGCGGGGATATTAGGAAGGAGAGCGGGATCCACAGGCTGGAAGCCATGCTCTATGCCATCGACCAGATCAACAGTGACCCGGAGCTGCTGCCGAACATCACCCTGGGGGCCCGGATCCTGGACACCTGCTCCCGGGACACCTACGCCCTGGAGCAGTCACTCACCTTCGTGCAGGCTCTCATCCAGAAGGACGCCTCTGACGCCCGCTGCACCAACGGGGAGCCGCCCGTCTACGTCAGACCCGAGAAAGTAGTCGGAGTCATCGGGGCATCGGAAAGTTCTGTGTCCATCATGGTCGCCAATATCCTGCGCCTCTTCCAGGTAGGAGCCTCTCTCCGGGCTGGACACCTGTTAGGAGCTGCTATGGAGAGCAATGAATCGATTCTGCTTCACATGTTGCTTTCCTGCTTGACGTTGATCTATGAGCTTCAAGTGGAGGATTTTATCTGCTATTTCTTGTGCAATTGTTCCCTGATGATCTCATCCCCATCCCTCCGTGTCTCTGTACCCACCTCTATGGCACACATAGTCTACATCCAGCCTCTGCCCCTCCGTGTCTCTGTACCCATCTCTATGGCACACATACTCTACATCCAGCCTCTGCCCCTCCATGTCTATGTACCCCCTTCCTTTATGGCACACATACTTCTACATCCATCCTCTGCCACCCCCTGTCTCTGTACCCACCTCTATGGCACACATAGTCTACATCCAGCCTCTGCCACCCCCTGTCTCTGTACCCCCTTTCTCTATGGCACACATACCTCTACCTCCATCCTCTGCCCCTCCATGTCTATGTACCCCCTTCCTTTATGGCACACATACTCTACATCCATCCTCTGCCCCTCCATGTCTATGTACCCCCTTCCTTTATGGCACACATACTTCTACATCCATCCTCTGCCCCTCCATGTCTCTGTACCCCCTTCCTCTATGGCACACATAGTCTACATCCAGCCTCTGCCCCTCCATGTCTCTGTACCCCCTCTCTCTATGGCACACATACTCTACATCCATCCTCTGCCCCTCCATGTCTCTGTACCCCCTTCCTCTATGGCACACATACTCTACATCCATCCTCTGCCCCTCCATGTCTCTGTACCCCCTTCCTCTATGGCACACATAGTCTACATCCAGCCTCTGCCCTCCATGTCTCTGTACCCCCTTTCTCTATGGCACTCATACTTCTACCTCCATCCTCTGCCCCTCCATGTCTATGTACCCCCTTCCTTTATGGCACACATACTCTACATCCATCCTCTGCCCCTCCATGTCTCTGTACCCCTTTCCTCTATGGCACACATACTCTCCATCCATTCTCATGCCCTGCACCCCCTTGTCTCTGCCCACCTCCCCATGACTTGTACATCTCTTCGCCCCCTTCTCTCTTTGATACTTGTCCCTATTCTGTGGAGATGCTCCCAGTAGATGGACTCCTGATGGTGGGGGCTGGATTGCTCTTGTTTGCACAGATTTTGCACATTTCTTGCAATGTGGGGCAGAATGTTCTGCAATGATGAATAATTTGTGATGTGCCCCCTCCCCACCCCATGGCACTGCTGTGCCCGGCAGATCCTGGTGACCATTGCTCATCATTAAATAGTGGCTTCTGTGTGGGAGATGTGGCTGATGACTGGATGGGAGTGTGGGTGTAGGTACGTGTATATGGGAATATGTAAGTGTCCCTGACATGAGAGCTGGAGGATATATTAACTCTCACACTGCTGGGGATGCGGCTTCAGCTCTGGCATCTCTTACTGTCTCTTTAGGTTGTGCAATTGTTCCTTCATTTTGGTGATAATTAAAGATTGCAGATGGTTTATGTAGTCGGTGTCATTTGGGGTGATTATGCAGCACTTTGGATAAAACACTTGTAGCACAATGTAACTGGAGGGACTGGATGATTGGCAGGGATCAGATCCTGCAAATCCTGAGCCACAGGGAGATGCTGTCTGTGCATCGTCTAATAGAAAGCTCCTTGTACAATCACTGGCTATGCTCAGGCTGTATACAATCACTGGCTATGCTCAGGCTGTATACAATCACTGGCTATGCTCAGGCTGTATACAATCACTGGCTATGCTCAGGCTGTATACAATCCCTGGCTATGCTCAGTCCGTATAGAAGGATATCACATAGATGGAGCTGAGGTCCAGCTGCTGCTGCTGTGTGAGCACTGGGGAGACTCTGCAGCCATTGACTAATAGAAGAAGCAGCATCTCCCTGTTCTGGTATCAGCACCAGGTCCATTATAAGAAGACGCTGCTTCTCCCTGCTCTGGTATCAGCAACAGGTCCATTATTAGAAGACGCTGCTTCTCCCTGCTCTGGTATCAGCACCAGGTCCATTATTAGAAGAAGCTGCTTCTCCCTGCTCTGGTATCAGCACCAGGTCCATTATTAGTAGAAGCTGCTTCTCCCTGCTCTGGTATCAGCACCAGGTCCATTATTAGTAGAAGCTGCTTCTCCCTGCTCTGGTATCAGCACCAGGTCCATTATTAGTAGAAGCTGCTTCTCCCTGCTCTGGTATCAGCACCAGGTCCGTTATTAGAAGAAGCTGCTTCTCCCTGCTCTGGTATCAGCACCAGGTCCATTATTAGAAGAAGCTGCTTCTCCCTGCTCTGGTATCAGCACCAGGTCCATTATTAGTAGAAGCTGCTTCTCCCTGCTCTGGTATCAGCACCAGGTCCATTATTAGTAGAAGCTGCTTCTCCCTGCTCTGGTATCAGCACCAGGTCCGTTATTAGAAGAAGCTGCTTCTCCCTGCTCTGGTATCAGCACCAGGTCCATTATTAGTAGAAGCTGCTTCTCCCTGCTCTGGTATCAGCACCAGGTCCATTATTAGTAGAAGCTGCTTCTCCCTGCTCTGGTATCAGCACCAGGTCCATTATTAGTAGAAGCTGCTTCTCCCTGCTCTGGTATCAGCACCAGGTCCATTATTAGAAGAAGCTGCTTCTCCCTGCTCTGGTATCAGCACCAGGTCCATTATTAGTAGAAGCTGCTTCTCCCTGCTCTGGTATCAGCACCAGGTCCATTATTAGTAGAAGCTGCTTCTCCCTGCTCTGGTACCAGCACCAGGTCCATTATTAGTAGAAGCTGCTTCTTCTCTCCCATCAGCCAGGTCTGTGCACATAGAACAGATCACGTCTCGTGAATGAGGACACTGGGAGGGAGACCCCCCGGAGGGGGCGAGGACGCTGGGAGCCGCTATGTAGATGAGCCCCAAGCGAGGGAACATTCATCAAGTGATATAATAATAGCAAGAACACAACTAAAATCCTATTTCCTCCGACCTCCTCCCTGTGCAATGTTTTACTCCCACATTAGTGGCACAGAAGATGAAGTGTAGGTGCAGCAGCTCAGTACACAGCGCGGTGCTAGATCCACACAGATCCATCTCCGGATCCAGACACATCGCTGCTCCTCACATATTTACATGCAGATAATTAGCGGCTTTACTGTATACAGCTCCCTGCAAATACTGGATACACTGTAACAGCTCCTCAGCCCCAAACAGGCTGTACATGTACTGGATACACTGTAGCAGCTCTCCTGCTCTGCACATGCTGCACATGTACTGGATACACTGTAGCAGCTCTCCTGCTCTGCACATGCTGCACATGTACTGGATACACTGTAGCAGCTCTCCTGCTCTGCACATGCTGCACATGTGCTGGATACACTGTAGCAGCTCTCCTGCTCTGCACAGGCTGCACATGTACTGGATACACTGTAGCAGCTCTCCTGCTCTGCACATGCTGCACATGTACTGGATACACTGTAGCAGCTCTCCTGCTCTGCACAGGCTGCACATGTACTGGATACACTGTAGCAGCTCTCCTGCTCTGCACATGCTGCACATGTGCTGGATACACTGTAGCAGCTCTCCTGCTCTGCACATGCTGCACATGTACTGGATACACTGTAGCAGCTCTCCTGCTCTGCACATGCTGCACATGTGCTGGATACACTGTAGCAGCTCTCCTGCTCTGCACAGGCTGGATCTTGAATACAGATGGCCGGTCCTGTGCCTGTGCGCCTGCACGGACCTTGGTGTTCCTCAGCCTCCTGGTTCTGATACTGAGTCCGTCTCCTCCCCCTGATCCGAGTGTTTATTAGAGACATAAAGCAGGTTATTTGTGCAGCGAGCGCTCAGACTCCTCCATTAATCACACATCTCCATGAGAAGCTACGGCTTTTATGTTGTGATGAGGATAACATTGCACTGGGGCTGCAGTAACCAGGATGGGGGGTCCCGGGGGGCTGCAGCTGCTGATGTATAAGCCATCAGATAATGTGCAGCTTCTGGAGGAGGCAGCAATAACCCAATCAATGGTCATTGTCTAACACCTCATCAGCGCTGGCCATGAGAGGCCGCCAGCATCCGCACAGGCCACACGTGCTGCCACTGATACTACAGATACCACGGCCAGAGCCACGGACTGTGACCGGGGGGGGGGGGATGACCTGTACCCCCACAGCCATACTGCACGACCCCATGATACAGCCCTACATGAGAGGCCGCCAGCATCCGCACAGGCCACGTGCTGTCACTGATAATACAGATACCACGGCCAGAGCCACGGACTGTGACCGGGGGGGGGGGGGATGACCTGTACCCCCACAGCCATACTGCACGACCCCATGATACAGCCCTACATGAGAGGCCGCCAGCATCCGCACAGGGCTACCACTGATACTACAGATACCACGGCCCGAGCCACGGACTGTGACCGGGGGGGGGGGGGGATGACCTGTACCCCCACAGCCATACTGCACGACCCCATGATACAGCCCTACATGAGAGGCCGCCAGCATCCGCACAGGCCACGTGATGCCACTGATACTACAGATACCACGGCCCAAGCCACGGACTGTACCTCCTCTACCCTTTCTCCTTACCTCTCCTCTTCCTCCGTTCTTCCCTCTCTTCTTCCTCCCTCCCACTTCCTCCTTTCATCTCCTCTTCCTCCTTCCTTCCCTGCTCGTTTTCTTCCCCCTTCCCTCTTCTTGTCCTCCCTCCTTCCCTCTTCTTGTCCTCCCTCCTTCCCTCTTCTTGTCCTCCCTCCTTCCCTCTTCTTGTCCTCCCTCCTTCCCTCTTCTTGTCCTCCCTCCTTCCCTCTTCTTGTCCTCCCTCCTTCCCTCTTCTTGTCCTCCCTCCTTCCCTCTTCTTGTCCTCCCTCCTTCCCTCTTCTTGTCCTCCCTCCTTCCCTCTTCTTGTCCTCCCTCCTTCCCTCTTCTTTTCCTCCCTCCTTCCCTCTTCTTTTCCTCCCTCCTTCCCTCTCCTCCACCTTCCTCATTGCCTCTTCTCTTTCTCTCTCCTTCCCTCCTTCCTTCTCCTCTTCCTCCCTCCATCCCTCCTCTCTTCCTCCCTCCCCCCTTCCCTCTTCCCTTCCTCCTTCCTCCTTCCCTCTCTCCACTTTTCCTCCCTCCATCCCTCCTCTCTTCCTCCCTCCCTCCTTCCCTCTTCCCTTCCTCCTTCCCTCTCTCCACTCTTCCTCCCTCCATCCCTCCTCTCTTCCTCCCTCCCTCCTTCCCTCTTCTTTTCCTCCCTCCTTCCCTCTCCTCCACCTTCCTCCTTCCCTCTTGTCTTCCTCCCTCCATCCCTCCTCTCTTCCTCCCTCCCTCCTTCCCTCTTCCCTTCCTCCTTCCCTCTCTCCATCTTCCCGTCTTCTGTACTATCTTGCAGCCAGTAAACGTTACTCCATTAATCACTTCACACTGAGTTTCAAACAATATGAGGTCTCCCTATGGTCTGAAGATGCAGCTAATATTTCCCCTCCTCCGGCCCCTCGCTTATTGATAAATCGCTGCCTCTCCCTCACTCATTTCCAGCCGCCGGGAGTTTAGCACTTTCCCAAATCCGCAGGTTCTACAGAGACAAAGTATCTGCCAGATACTGCGATACATATTACGTAGGGTTAACCCCTTGATGCTTCTTACAGTCATCCGTACATAATCGCATGACTGTCCGTCACATACTTGTGATGTGCTGCCATAGGGGGCGCCAGCGAGCCGCAGAGGCCATCCATACAACGCTAGGCCAGACATCTGAAGAGCTCGCAACGATGCAGCACCGGTGCACGGCTATAGGGAGCGCAGGGGAAGCAGTGACACCGTATAGATCTACATGCACAGTGTCATTTGTGGAATTCTAAAGCAGTAACTCAGAACAAAGAGGAGGGGCTGTGGAGCACAGAGCACAGCAGTGTGAGGACACACCCTCAGTGCACTTGGAGAAGCTACAATCCTAGAATATAAAAACATATATCACAGTCCTGCTGCTACTAACAACATACATAGAGGTCTGATTGCACATCCATAGTGTAACCATAGAGCTAAGCCCGGAGAAGACGCCCCCATTAGCTTGCTGTGGCTCTCCAGTATTGGGAGCTGAACATGCTGGGACTTGTAGTCCGTGACGTATGTTTTCATACGGTGTGGGTGATCAGTAAGGTGCACTTCCAGGATAGTGGGTGCTCCGTGTCCAGGACTAATTACTGGCATCCTGGGGGAAGTGGTGAATCCCCCGGGAGGAGCCGCTGTCCGGAGATGACACCGGAGGAGGAAAATGGATTCACCGCTGGAAGTGCAGAAGGAGAGGAAAGTAATAATGAAGTGCAAATTGCTGCGACACAGAGTCCGATTATTGAGCGACTGCCAAAGGGACAGAGAACATGAACTAAAAATGTCTCCACCAGGGAAATTCCCTCCTAAGATTTTTAAATATTTATGGATTTGTAAACATCTACATAAACATTTGCATTAAGCTTAAGTGCTAGCTATTACTCCCTGTTATCAGCCACAACATGACAGCTCATCAATCATCCATTTCATCCCGGGGAGTGGAGAATGTACAGGGGGTACAATCTATTACTCTCTGTTATCAGCCATTACATCCCGGGGAGAGGAGAATGTACAGGGGGTACAATCTATTACTCTCTGTTATCAGCCATTACATCCCGGGGAGAGGAGACTGTACAGGGGGGGATACAATCTATTACTCTCTGTTATCAGCCATTACACCCCGGGGAGAGGAGACTGTACAGGGGGGGATACAATCTATTACTCTCTGTTATCAGCCATTACATCCCGGGGAGAGGAGACTGTACAGGGGGGGATACAATCTATTACTCTCTGTTATCAGCCATTACATCCCGGGGAGAGGAGACTGTACAGGGGGGGATACACTCTATTACTCTCTGTTATCAGCCATTACATCCCGGGGAGAGGAGACTGTACAGGGGGGGATACACTCTATTACTCTCTGTTATCAGCCATTACATCCCGGGGAGAGGAGACTGTACAGGGGGGATACAATCTATTACTCTCTGTTATCAGCCATTACATCCCGGGGAGAGGAGACTGTACAGGGGGGATACAATCTATTACTCTCTGTTTTCAGCCATTTTGGGCTTGTGGAAAGTGAGTGTAATCTAGATGAGTTCTGCCAGAGGAAGGAGGAAGTGCTGGGAACCAGAGGAGGGAGGAAGTGCAGGGAACCAGAGGAGGGAGGAAGTGCTGGGAACCAGAGGAGGGAGGAAGTGCTGGGAACCAGAGGAGGGAGGAAGTGCTGGGAACCAGAGGAGGGAGGAAGTGCTGGGAACCAGAGGAAGGAGAAAGTGCAGGGAGCAAGAGGAAGGAGGAAGTGCAGGCAACAAGAGGAGGGAGGAAGTGCAGGGTACAAGGGGATATAGGAAGTGCAGGGAACAACAGAAGGGAGGAAGTGCAAGCAGCAAAAAGAGAGAGAAAGTGCAGGGAACCAGAGGAGGGAGGAAGTGCAGGGAACCAGAGGAGGGAGGAAGTGCAGGGAACCAGAGGAGGGAGGGAGTGCAGGGAACAACAGAAGGGAGAAAGGGCAGGGGACAAGAGGAGGGAGGTCCTTAGTGAATGTGCCCCAATGAGAGGGCGACAGCGCAGGAAGAAAATGGGGGCAGTAAATAGATGCAACAAGTAGAGGCTGCTAGAGGAGGTTAGAAGTACAGGCAGAAAGCTGAGGTCCCTGGTTGGTGGAGGCTGCAGGAGGAGGTTAGAAGTACAGGCAGAAAGCTGAGGTCCCTGGTGGGTGGAGGCTGCAGGAGGAGGAGGGACCAAGACTTTTTTTTTTTTTTTAAAAAGAATTTATTTTTGCAATTTTGAAATTTTATACAATTAAAATAAACAAAATCGAAGAACAAGATTGTCTGTCACATATTTCTTTCCCCCCATTACAGGAATATTATACAACAGCCATGGTAACAGTCAGGGTCTTACTGCGTTTCAAAACTAACCGAGGGATATTACAGTAAATGACAGCAGGATACTACAGCCAGACATCCTGATACAACACAAATAACTATTGACACATAGACAATCAGTCACACACACACACATACACACCAGCACGCTCAGTCTCCTTCATCAGAGGGACCAAGACTTTATAGATGCAAAAGAAAAGAGAAAATAAGTTACAATATTTCAAATATTTAACTCAGCGTCTGGTTACAATGTATCATTCATAAGAACTTATCATATAGAGATTTATAAATGCGCCAACATCCGCTCATTAATCCTTAACCGGTCAATGGAAATGTCAGGGCTAATTGCAGGGGACGTCATGGAATAATGGGACCATTTCAGTCATTTCTCGCTAATTGCCGTTATCGTCGGGTTAATTGGCCCCGTGTATTGTTGTTATGACGGTGAGGAACAAATTTGATTGCACAATCTCATTGTGAGGATTAAGTGGTTCACGCACCTTCACGAAAATCCATAAATTTGTTATGAAGATTTGCAGCCAAATCTTCTATTATCCTGAGGATCCGTCTACAGATTCCGAAAAAAATCCATCTGCTGGACACAAAGCGGGACCTGAAGTCGTCTGTCCTCAGATACTCCCAAAGTGGGATGAACTTCAAGGGGTCTTCAGCAGAATAGGTGTCACCTAGGTGGTGGTCCGGGACACCTCCATATACTATATAGGTTTCTCCAATAGCTTCATGGTGAGGCGGAGCATAGGGCGGGGGGCATTTATAGAAGCTTAATACCCCATGGTCAATAAGGAAACCAGGCTGAAGACTTGTCCAACAGATGCAGATGTATTATGGTTGTAGCCCCCAGCCCTACTACTCTACTACTCCATCCACCTCTTTCCGAAGAGGACAACTCAACCCTAGTCCAAGGTCAACCAACGCATGGTCAACCCTAGTAGTGACCTGTCTGACGTGTTCCCCACTATTAGGGGCATAAGGGACCTTCAGGAGCAACATTGGTTTTGGAGAACTATTGGTGTAGACGCTATTAAGCCAACCTCCTGTCAGGTCATCCATGATACTCTCCAGGAGCTCTAGTGGTGACCTGTTCCTCCATGTGTGCAAAAAAGTTGCACTAATCAAAAATTTGGCCTTGGTGGAGCAATGGAGACAGGAATAAATTCAGCACATTCGAGAGGAACTATTGGTTTAAGGGTGAAACATGACCTGGAAAGTGGTCAGGTAGGTAAATTTATGGGTGTCACTAACCTGCCCCACTTTCCATGTCAGGGGTGACCCATGGACTCCTTCCTCTTCTTCAGCTAGCTCATGTTCCTGCAGAAGTGTTGGCCATGTTGTCCGTCCAAGCTACAGGGGTTGGATCGCTGAAGCTCCATCAAGTTCACCAAGAACAAATTTTGGAATTTGCATGTTCCTGATGCACTGATAGAGGAACAGGTCACCCCTAGGGCTCAGGAGAGGGACCTGCATCGTGAGTGACCTCTTGCTCCTCCTTTATTGTTGAGTTGAATGATGTTCCCATTGGGCTCCGGTCCATCAGTCCACCAAGACCACGTAGATTCCTTATTCCCATAGATGGAGAGGTGTCCAGCAGGTCACCCCTAGGGCCCATAGTGATGGGTTCATGTGATGGCTGAGCTCATTATCGCCCTCAACAGGTTGAGAGGGCTTCCTCGATGGGGCTTTGACCCTGGGTCTCCCTTAGTGTTGACCCCAAATAGACTCTTGCACAGTTGGGTCTCCATAATGGGAACCAGAACCCCCAAAGCTGCCTCAAGCCCATCACATCCATCCTGCGCGCTGCTGAGTGCTTGGCTTAGACCCCTGGTCAAGGATTATACTTCGGTGCTGCACCACTAGGTGGCGCTAGGATGACAATTACTGTTAATTTGCATTTGTTTTCCCATAGGGCATCGCAATAAAACTCCCTACATCGCCGCGTCTCCTTAATGGGATAAGTAATCTCCATAACAGCCGTAATAACTGTATAACAGATCTTACCCATGATGCTCTGCAGCGCTCTGACATTAGTGGAGCAGTATTAAGTATTAATCATCAGCTCCAGAGCTGCGCTCCGGTCTAATGCATCACCAGGAGATGTCCGCACCCCGGCTTATCCATTCACTACAAAGATACTGCCCCCCCCCCCCACAACCGCAACACAAAGTCCAGATCAGAAAACCTGCAGCGTCATGTGACCCGCAATCACAGCGATATAAAACATCAATTATACCACACAACAAAGAATCATAATTTAATGTGTCTATAATCATCCTCCAGCCGCACAGAACACAATACACAGCGCAGAGGATGGTGATTATACACCAGAGGCATCAACCCTCTCACAGCCGCGATTATACCCACCGCACCGCTATAACCTGGGCCTCCGCTACTGTATCATTATACATACAGCTGCATCTCCCTGTATATAGTGATATATGTACAGCCGCTATAACCTGGGGCTCTCCTGTATATAATGATATATGTACAGCCGCTATAACCTGGGGCTCTCCTGTATATAATGATATATGTACAGCCGCTATAACCTGGGGCTCTCCTGTATATAATGATATATGTACAGCCGCTATAACCTGGGGCTCTCCTGTATATAATGATATATGTACAGCCGGTATAACCTGGGGATCTCCTGTATATAATGATATATGTACAGCTGGTATAACCTGGGGATCTCCTGTATATAATGATATATGTACAGCCGGTATAACCTGGGGATCTCCTGTATATAATGATATATGTACAGCTGGTATAACCTGGGGATCTCCTGCATATAATGATATATGTACAGCCGGTATAACCTGGGGATCTCCTGTATATAATGATATATGTACAGCCGGTATAACCTGGGGATCTCCTGTATATAATGATATATGTACAGCCGGTATAACCTGGGGATCTCCTGTATATAATGATATATGTACAGCCGGTATAACCTGGGGATCTCCTGTATATAATGATATATGTACAGCCGGTATAACCTGGGGATCTCCTGTATATAATGATATATGTACAGCCGGTATAACCTGGGGATCTCCTGTATATAATGATATATGTACAGCTGGTATAACCTGGGGATCTCCTGTATATAGTGATTTATGTACAGCCGGTATAACCAGGGGATCTCCTGTATATAAGGATATATGTACAGCCGGTATAACCTGGGGATCTCCTGTATATAGTGATTTATGTACAGCCGGTATAACCCGGGGATCTCCTGTATATAATGATATATGTACAGCCGCTATAACCTGGGGATATCCTGTATATAATGATATATGTACAGCCGGTATAACCTGGGGATCTCCTGTATATAATGATATATGTACAGCCGGTATAACCTGGGGATCTCCTGTATATAATGATATATGTACAGCCGCTATAACCTGGGGATATCCTGTATATAATGATATATGTACAGCCGGTATAACCTGGGGATCTCCTGTATATAATGATATATGTACAGCCGGTATAACCTGGGGATCTCCTGTATATAATGATATATGTACAGCCGGTATAACCTGGGGATCTCCTGTATATAATGATATATGTACAGCCGCTATAACCTGGGGATATCCTGTATATAATGATATATGTACAGCCGGTATAACCTGGGGATCTCCTGTATATAATGATATATGTACAGCCGGTATAACCTGGGGATCTCCTGTATATAATGGTATATGTACAGCCGGTATAACCTGGGGATCTCCTGTATATAATGATATATGTACAGCCGGTATAACCTGGGGATCTCCTGTATATAGTGATATATGTACAGCCGGTATAACCTGGGGATCTCCTGTATATAATGATATGTGTACAGCCGCTATAACCTGGGGATCTCCTGTATATAATGATATGTGTACAGCCGGTATAACCTGGGGACCTCCTGTATATAATGATATATGTACAGCCGGTATAACCTGGGGATCTCC
This sequence comes from Engystomops pustulosus, assembly GCF_040894005.1. NCBI lineage: Eukaryota > Metazoa > Chordata > Amphibia > Anura > Leptodactylidae > Engystomops > Engystomops pustulosus. Next base: position 4,865,132 of record NC_092420.1, read on the forward strand.
TGTATATAATGATATATGTACAGCCGGTATAACCTGGGGATCTCCTGTATATAATGATATATGTACAGCCGGTATAACCTGGGGATCTCCTGTATATAATGATATGTGTACAGCCGGTATAACCTGGGGATCTCCTGTATATAATGATATGTGTACAGCCGGTATAACCTGGGGATCTCCTGTATATAATGATATATGTACAGCCGCTATAACCTGGGGATATCCTGTATATAATGATATATGTACAGCCGGTATAACCTGGGGATCTCCTGTATATAATGATATATGTACAGCCGGTATAACCTGGGGATCTCCTGTATATAATGATATATGTACAGCCGGTATAACCTGGGGATCTCCTGTATATAATGATATATGTACAGCCGCTATAACCTGGGGATATCCTGTATATAATGATATATGTACAGCCGCTATAACCTGGGGATCTCCTGTATATAATGATATATGTACAGCCGGTATAACCTGGGGATCTCCTGTATATAATGGTATATGTACAGCCGGTATAACCTGGGGATCTCCTGTATATAATGATATATGTACAGCCGGTATAACCTGGGGATCTCCTGTATATAATGATATATGTACAGCCGGTATAACCTGGGGATCTCCTGTATATAATGATATATGTACAGCTGGTATAACCTGGGGATCTCCTGTATATAAGGATATATGTACAGCCGGTATAACCTGGGGATCTCCTGTATATAGTGATATATGTACAGCCGGTATAACCTGGGGATCTCCTGTATATAATGATATATGTACAGCCGGTATAACCTGGGGATCTCCTGTATATAGTGATATATGTACAGCCGGTATAACCTGGGGATCTCCTGTATATAATGATATATGTACAGCCGGTATAACCCGGGGATCTCCTGTATATAGTGATATATGTACAGCCGGTATAACCTGGGGATCTCCTGTATATAATGATATATGTACAGCCGGTATAACCTGGGGATCTCCTGTATATAATGATATATGTACAGCCGGTATAACCTGGGGATCTCCTGTATATAATGATATATGTACAGCCGGTATAACCCGGGGATCTCCTGTATATAGTGATATATGTACAGCCGGTATAACCTGGGGATCTCCTGTATATAATGATATATGTACAGCCGGTATAACCCGGGGATCTCCTGTATATAGTGATTTATGTACAGCCGGTATAACCCGGGGATCTCCTGTATATAATGATATATGTACAGCCGGTATAACCTGGGGATTTCCTGTATATAATGATATATGTACAGCCGGTATAACCTGGGGATCTCCTGTATATAATGATATATATACAGCTGGTATAACCTGGGGATCTCCTGTATATAGTGATATATGTACAGCCGGTATAACCTGGGGATCTCCTGTATATAATGATATATGTACAGCCGGTATAACCTGGGGATCTCCTGTATATAATGATATATGTACAGCCGGTATAACCTGGGGATCTCCTGTATATAATGATATATGTACAGCCGGTATAACCTGGGGATCTCCTGTATATAATGATATATGTACAGCCGGTATAACCTGGGGATCTCCTGTATATAATGATATATGTACAGCCGGTATAACCTGGGGATCTCCTGTATATAATGATATATGTACAGCCGGTATAACCTGGGGATCTCCTGTATATAATGATATATGTACAGCCGGTATAACCTGGGGATCTCCTGTATATAGTGATATATGTACAGCCGGTATAACCTGGGGATCTCCTGTATATAGTGATATATGTACAGCCGGTATAACCTGGTCTCAGGCTGTAGCTGTGGACACTATAGGGGGATACATTGGGTATTGTGTATGTTCCTGGTGAATCTCATCTTCAGTCCCCGGTCCAGGAAGCAGGATTAGGAATGGCATATACATGATAGAGGGAGCAGTCATGCGGTTACTGACTAATTTAGTCCCTTTCATTGATTTTCTGATTTCTTGGTTATGAGCTTCTTTTATCTCTCTGGTAGTTACACAGACGCCTCTCTCTATACTAGAAATATCTGGAATTGCCAGCATCTTACATTCAATTATGACTGTGAGCCGGAGCAGTCAGATCGGACATAATGGACAGTCTCTAATAGGATCCCGGGAATGTTCTAGCCGGAGCCTCCTGCACCTCAGTAGTAATGGCGGCTGCAGGAGATGGAGCTCAGGCAGCACAGATGTCATTGTCACCTCCTTCACACAATTATACATGGAGTATAGACATAGAGGAGTCACATAATCACCGGGGAAATTTTGGGGTTGATTTGTTTGAATATATAAATATCAATTTCTATCTACCGCCTGTTATATACAGTATTTATATATCCATTATATATATATTTCATATCCATCTATCTTCCTCCTATGGGGCAGATTTATCAATTGGTTTTTTTTGTTGTTTTAGTGTATTTTCAATTTGTCACAGTATCTTAGCACCAAACTAGACACACATCAAAATCAACAATGTTTCAAGCAAGCACTGAGCTCTTCTGCAGAGCCGTGTATCCCCTGTATAGTACAGCAGCAGAGCAGTGTATCCCCTGTATAGTACAGCAGCAGAGCAGTGTATCCCCTGTATAGTACAGCAGCAGAGCAGTGTATCCCCTGTATAGTACAGCAGCAGAGCAGTGTATCCCCTGTATAGTACAGCAGCAGAGCGGTGTATCCCCTATATAGTACAGCAGCAGAGCAGTGTATCCCCTGTATAGTACAGCAGCAGAGCGGTGTATCCCCTGTATAGTACAGCGGCAGAGCAGTGTATCCCCTGTATAGTACAGCGGCAGAGCAGTGTATCCCCTGTATAGTACAGCAGCAGAGCAGTGTATCTCATGTATAATTTAGCAGCAGAGCGGTGTATCCCCTGTATAGTACAGCAGCAGAGCAGTGTATCCCCTGTATAGTACAGCAGCAGAGCGGTGTATCCCCTGTATAGTACAGCAGCAGAGCAGTGTATCCCCTGTATAGTACAGCAGCAGAGAAGTGTATCCCCTGTATAGTACAGCAGCAGAGCAGTGTATCCCATGTATAGTACAGCAGCAGAGCGGTGTATCCCCTGTATAGTACAGCAGCAGAGCAGTGTATCCCCTGTATAGTACAGCAGCAGAGCAGTGTATACCCTGTATAGTACAGCAGCAGAGCAGTGTATCCCCTATATAGTACAGCAGCAGAGCAGTGTATCTCCTGTATAGTACAGCAGCAGAGCAGTGTATCCCCTGTATAGTACAGCAGCAGAGCGGTGTATCCCCTGTATAGTACAGCGGCAGAGCAGTGTATCCCCTGTATAGTACAGCGGCAGAGCAGTGTATCCCCTGTATAGTACAGTGTAGTCCTGTGTAGCAGGGGGAATACTGGCCAGAATTACAGGGGGGCAGAAGAAGATCAGCAGTGGGGAATCACTGTTCCATGTTCTTTTCAGAGGGAAAACTGGTGCAAATTCTTTAAGAAATGTGGGACTTTGTTTTAACACAAAAGTTATATAATGTAAACAAATAATTAACTTTGCAACACTGTGAATTTCCTGTGATACATCTGACTATCTTCTATCTATTTATCTATATCCTATCTATCTCATATCTTTCTGGGTCATCCTCCATTGGGGTTTCATCACTTTTGCCCCATATTACCCCTATAATATATGTGCTGCTCAGTACATACAGGTTTGATACAAAGTGACATAATGTAAACAAATATTACACATTGAAACACTGAATTTCTTGGGATTCTCTGATAACAATTCTGGCACTAGTTGTTCTCTGGTTTCATGATGAATGTTACGGATTACATACTGGGGGGTACACCAGCTGTGCCCACCCTGCCCTGGTACCTGGCCTTTTTCTCTAGGTCCTATTAGGGGTCAATAATCTATTAAGTAGATTGTTTGTGGAAGATGAGAACTGCGAATGACCGGCCCAGACCATCCCTGGATTTATCCTCTGCAGAATTCCTTCAGACACAAGTGATAAACTCTGTCTGACAGATTTACCGAAAATGCACCCTAAATTAGGATACAGGAGCCCTCCCTGTTTGCAGGCCCCAGAAGGAAGTGAAGACGCTCCAGGAGATCTGCTCGGCAGTAAAAGGAGATCTGACACATCTGGGTCTGGTCTGCAGGGATGGTTAATGTGTTGGGATGGAGCCAAATGGAACAACTTCAAAGACTGGTGGAGAATGAGGAGGGGGCGAGACCCAAAATACTGCAGGATACTGAGGAATATAGGGGACAGGAGGGGGGAGACCCAAAATACTGCAGGACACTGAGCAATATAGGGGACAGGAGGGGGGAGACCCGAAATACTGCAGGACACTGTGCAATACAGGGGAGAGGAGGGGGAGACCCTAAATACTGCAGGACACTGTACAATACAGGGGAGAGGAGGGGGAGACCCTAAATACTGCAGGACACTGTACAATACAGGAGAGAGGAGGGGGAGACCCTAAATACTGCAGGACACTGTGCAATACAGGGGAGAGGAGGGGGAGACCCTAAATACTGCAGGACACTGTGCAATACAGGGGTGAGTAGGGGGAGACCCTAAATACTGCAGGACACTGTGCAATACAGGGGAGAGGAGGGGGAGACCCTAAATACTGCAGGACACTGTGCAATACAGGGGAGAGGAGGGGGAGACCCTAAATACTGCAGGACACTGTGCAATACAGGGGAGAGGAGGGGGAGACCCTAAACGTTGGAACGCAGACTAAGGGTGTCATGTAAAATGACTCTCCATTAAACAGTCAGAACTCTGCACCGATACATTTCACCTGCACCGATACATTGTAACAAACTATCAGAATAGGGGAAGGATTTGTGCTGCTCATGTCTGACAGATAGATAGATATAGATATAGATAGGAGATAGATATAGATAGGAGATAGATAGATAGATAGATAGGAGATAGATAGATAGATAGGAGATAGATAGGAGATAGATAGATAGATAGATAGGAGATAGATAGATAGATAGATAGGAGATAGATAGGAGATAGATAGATAGGAGATAGATAGATAGATAGATAGATAGATAGATAGATAGGAGATAGATAGGAGAAGATCTCTGACCCTCCGGCCGCTGCTGGACATTTGTCATCCTCAGCCCTCTGGTCCAGTGATTCAGGATTTCAGAAATATGATGGGCCAGAAAAATATCATTTCAAGGGCTGTGAATTCTGGGAGAATCTAGTAATGTGGGGGATGGGACCTCAGACTAGAGGAAATGGTCTTTGATTAAAGCCTTGATATTCCCTGCATCAATCTTTTACTCTAATATCTATATAGTCACTTCTGTCACCGCCCATCTGACACATAATTACTAACTAAAGGGACCCCAATATGACCTACATAGATAAATTAGCTAAAATATTCTGTATGCGGATGCCACTAGGGGGAGCTCACTACATACACAGATTATACACCACCACTAGGGGGAGATCACTACATACACATTATACACCACCACTAGGAGGAGATCACTACATACACATTATACACCACCACTAGGAGGAGATCACTACATACACATTATACACCACCACTAGGAGGAGATCACTACATACACATTATACACCACCACTAGGGGGAGATCACTACATACACATTATACACCACCACTAGGAGGAGATCACTACATACACATTATACACCACCACTAGGAGGAGATCACTACATACACATTATACACCACCACTAGGGGGAGATCACTACATACACATTATACACCACCACTAGGAGGAGATCACTACATACACATTATACACCACCACTAGGGGGAGATCACTACATACAGATTATACACCACCACTAGGGGGAGATCACTACATACACATTATACACCACCACTAGGGGGAGATCACTACATACACATTATACACCACCACTAGGAGGAGATCACTACATACACATTATACACCACCACTAGGGGGAGATCACTACATACACATTATACACCACCACTAGGAGGAGATCACTACATACACATTATACACCACCACTAGGAGGAGATCACTACATACACATTATACATCACCACTAGGGGGAGATCACTACATACACATTATACACCACCACTAGGGGGAGCTCACTACATACACATTATACACCACCACTAGGGGGAGCTCACTACATACACATTATACACCACCACTAGGGGGAGATCACTACATACACATTATACACCACCACTAGGAGGAGATCACTACATACACATTATACACCACCACTAGGAGGAGATCACTGCATACAGATTATACACCACCACTAGGGGGAGATCACTACATACACATTATACACCACCACTAGGAGGAGATCACTACATACACATTATACACCACCACTAGGAGGAGATCACTACATACACATTATACACCACCACTAGGGGGAGATCACTACATACACATTATACACCACCACTAGGGGGAGATCACTACATACAGATTATACACCACCACTAGGAGGAGATCACTACATACAGATTATACACCACCACTAGGGGGAGATCACTACATACAGATTATACACCACCACTAGGAGGAGATCACTACATACACATTATACACCACCACTAGGGGGAGATCACTACATACAGATTATACACCACCACTAGGAGGAGATCACTACATACAGATTATACACCACCACTAGGGGGAGATCACTACATACACATTATACACCACCACTAGGAGGAGATCACTACATACACATTATACACCACCACTAGGGGGAGATCACTACATACAGATTATACACCACCACTAGGGGGAGCTCACTACATACAGATTATACACCACCACTAGGAGGAGATCACTACATACACATTATACACCACCACTAGGAGGAGATCACTACATACACATTATACACCACCACTAGGGGGAGATCACTACATACACATTATACATCACCACTAGGGGGAGATCACTACATACAGATTATACACCACCACTAGGAGGAGATCACTACATACACATTATACACCACCACTAGGGGGAGATCACTACATACAGATTATACACCACCACTAGGGGGAGATCACTACATACACATTATACACCACCACTAGGAGGAGATCACTACATACACATTATACATCACCACTAGGGGGAGATCACTACATACAGATTATACACCACCACTAGGAGGAGATCACTACATACACATTATACACCACCACTAGGGGGAGATCACTACATACAGATTATACACCACCACTAGGGGGAGATCACTACATACACATTATACACCACCACTAGGGGGAGATCACTACATACACATTATACACCACCACTAGGGGGAGATCACTACATACAGATTATACACCACCACTAGGAGGAGATCACTACATACACATTATACACCACCACTAGGGGGAGATCACTACATACAGATTATACACCACCACTAGGAGGAGATCACTACATACAGATTATACACCACCACTAGGAGGAGATCACTACATACACATTATACACCACCACTAGGGGGAGCTCACTACATACACATTATACACCACCACTAGGGGGAGATCACTACATACACATTATACACCACCACTAGGGGGGATCACTACATACACATTATACACCACCACTAGGAGGAGATCACTACATACACATTATACACCACCACTAGGAGGAGATCACTACATACACATTATACACCACCACTAGGAGGAGATCCCTACATACACATTATACACCACCACTAGGGGGAGATCACTACATACACATTATACACCACCACTAGGAGGAGATCACTACATACACATTATACACCACCACCAGGGGGAGATCACTACATACACATTATACACCACCACTAGGAGGAGATCACTACATACACATTATACACCACCACTAGGGGGAGATCACTACATACACATTATACACCACCACTAGGGGGAGATCACTACATACAGATTATACACCACCACTAGGGGGAGATCACTACATACACATTATACATCACCACTAGGAGGAGATCACTACATACACATTAAACACCACCACTAGGGGGAGATCACTACATACAGATTATACACCACCACTAGGGGGAGATCACTACATACAGATTATACACCACCACTAGGAGGAGATCACTACATACACATTATACACCACCACCAGGGGGAGATCACTACATACACATTATACACCACCACTAGGGGGAGATCACTACATACAGATTATACACCACCACTAGGAGGAGATCACTACATACACATTATACACCACCACTAGGGGGAGATCACTACATACAGATTATACACCACCACTAGGGGGAGATCACTACATACACATTATACACCACCACTAGGGGGAGATCACTACATACACATTATACACCACCACTAGGGGGAGATCACTACATACAGATTATACACCACCACTAGGGGGAGATCACTACATACAGATTATACACCACCACTAGGGGGAGATCACTACATACACATTATACACCACCACTAGGAGGAGATCACTACATACACATTATACACCACCACTAGGAGGAGATCACTACATACACATTATACACCACCACTAGGAGGAGATCACTACATACAGATTATACACCACCACTAGGGGGAGATCACTACATACACATTATACACCACCACTAGGAGGAGATCACTACATACAGATTATACACCACCACTAGGAGGAGATCACTACATACACATTATACACCACCACTAGGGGGAGATCACTACATACAGATTATACACCACCACTAGGAGGAGATCACTACATACACATTATACACCACCACTAGGAGGAGATCACTACATACACATTATACACCACCACTAGGAGGAGATCACTACATACACATTATACACCACCACTAGGAGGAGATCACTACATACAGATTATACACCACCACTAGGGGGAGATCACTACATACAGATTATACACCACCACTAGGAGGAGATCACTACATACAGATTATACACCACCACTAGGAGGAGATCACTACATACAGATTATACACCACCACTAGGGGGAGATCACTACATACAGATTATACACCACCACTAGGAGGAGATCACTACATACACATTATACACCACCACTAGGGGGAGCTCCCTGCATACACATTATACACCACCACTAGGGGGAGCTCACTACATACACATTATACACCAACACTAGGGGGAGCTCACTACATACAGATTATACACCACCACTAGGGGGAGATCACTACATACACATTATACAACACCACTAGGGGGAGCTCCCTGCATACACATTATACACCACCACTAGGGGGAGATCACTACATACAGATTATACACCACCACTAGGGGGAGATCACTACATACAGATTATACACCACCACTAGGGGGAGATCACTACATACAGATTATACCCCACCACTAGGAGGAGATCACTACATACACATTATACACCACCACTAGGGGGAGATCACTACATACAGATTATACACCACCACTAGGGGGAGATCACTACATACAGATTATACACCACCACTAAGGGGAGATCACTACATACACATTATACACCACCACTAGGGGGAGATCACTACATACACATTATACACCACCAATAGGAGGAGATCACTACATACACATTATACACCACCACTAGGAGGAGATCATTACATACAGATTATACACCACCACTAGGGGGAGATCACTACATACACATTATACACCACCACTAGGGGGAGCTCCCTGCATACACATTATACACCACCACTAGGGGGAGCTCACTACATACACATTATACACCACCACTAGGGGGAGCTCACTACATACAGATTATACACCACCACTAGGGGGAGATCACTACATACACATTATACACCACCACTAGGGGGAGCTCCCTGCATACACATTATACACCACCACTAGGGGGAGCTCACTACATACAGTTTATACATCACCACTAGGGGGAGATCACTACATACACATTATACACCACCACTAGGAGGAGATCACTACATACACATTATACACCACCACTAGGAGGAGATCACTACATACACATTATACACCACCACTAGGGGGAGCTCACTACATACAGATTATACACCACCACTAGGGGGAGATCACTACATACACATTATACACCACCACTAGGGGGAGCTCACTACATACAGATTATACACCACCACTAGGGGGAGATCACTACATACACATTATACACCACCACTAGGAGGAGATCACTACATACACATTATACACCACCACTAGGAGGAGATCACTACATACACATTATACACCACCACTAGGGGGAGCTCACTACATACAGATTATACACCACCACTAGGGGGAGATCACTACATACACATTATACACCACCACTAGGGGGAGCTCACTACATACAGATTATACACCACCACTAGGGGGAGATCACTACATACACATTATACACCACCACTAGGAGGAGATCCCTACATACACATTATACACCACCACTAGGAGGATATCACTACATACACATTATACACCACCACTAGGGGGAGCTCACTACATACAGATTATACACCACCACTAGGGGGAGCTCACTACATACACATTATACACCACCACTAGGGGGAGATCACTACATACACATTATACACCACCACTAGGGGGAGATCACTACATACAGATTATACACCACCACTAGGGGGAGATCACTACATACACATTATACACCACCACTAGGAGGAGATCACTACATACAGATTATACACCACCACTAGGGGGAGATCACTACATACAGATTATACACCACCACTAGGGGGAGCTCACTACATACAGATTATACACCACCACTAGGGGGAGCTCACTACATACACATTATACACCACCACTAGAGGGAGATCACTACATACACATTATACACCACCACTAGGGGGAGATCACTACATACAGATTATACACCACCACTAGGGGGAGATCACTACATACACATTATACACCACCACTAGGAGGAGATAACTACATACAGATTATACACCACCACTAGGGGGAGATCACTACATACAGATTATACACCACCACTAGGGGGAGCTCACTACATACAGATTATACACCACCACTAGGGGGAGCTCACTACATACAGATTATACACCAGCACTAGGGGGAGATCACTACATACACATTATACACCACCACTAGGAGGAGATAACTACATACAGATTATACACCACCACTAGGGGGAGATCACTACATACAGATTATACACCACCACTAGGGGGAGCTCACTACATACAGATTATACACCACCACTAGGGGGAGATCACTACATACAGATTATACACCACCACTAGGAGGAGATCACTACATACACATTATACACCACCACTAGGGGGAGATCACTACATACAGATTATACACCACCACTAGGAGGAGATCACTACATACAGATTATACACCACCACTAGGAGGAGATCACTACATACACATTATACACCACCACTAGGGGGAGATCACTACATACAGATTATACACCACCACTAGGAGGAGATCACTACATACACATTATACACCACCACTAGGGGGAGATCACTACATACACATTATACACCACCACTAGGAGGAGATCACTACATACACATTATACACCACCACTAAGGGGAGATCACTACATACAGATTATACACCACCACTAGGGGGAGATCACTACATACACATTATACACCACCACTAGGAGGAGATCACTACATACACATTATACACCACCACTAGGGGGAGCTCACTACATACACATTATACACCACCACTAGGAGGAGATCACTACATACACATTATACACCACCACTAGGGGGAGATCACTACATACACATTATACATCACCACTAGGGGGAGATCACTACATACAGATTATACACCACCACTAGGAGGAGATCACTACATACACATTATACACCACCACTAGGGGGAGATCACTACATACAGATTATACACCACCACTAGGGGGAGATCACTACATACACATTATACACCACCACTAGGAGGAGATCACTACATACACATTATACATCACCACTAGGGGGAGATCACTACATACAGATTATACACCACCACTAGGAGGAGATCACTACATACACATTATACACCACCACTAGGGGGAGATCACTACATACAGATTATACACCACCACTAGGGGGAGATCACTACATACACATTATACACCACCACTAGGGGGAGATCACTACATACACATTATACACCACCACTAGGGGGAGATCACTACATACAGATTATACACCACCACTAGGAGGAGATCACTACATACACATTATACACCACCACTAGGGGGAGATCACTACATACAGATTATACACCACCACTAGGGGGAGATCACTACATACAGATTATACACCACCACTAGGAGGAGATCACTACATACAGATTATACACCACCACTAGGAGGAGATCACTACATACACATTATACACCACCACTAGGGGGAGCTCACTACATACACATTATACACCACCACTAGGGGGAGATCACTACATACACATTATACACCACCACTAGGGGGGATCACTACATACACATTATACACCACCACTAGGAGGAGATCACTACATACACATTATACACCACCACTAGGAGGAGATCACTACATACACATTATACACCACCACTAGGAGGAGATCACTACATACACATTATACACCACCACTAGGGGGAGATCACTACATACACATTATACACCACCACTAGGAGGAGATCACTACATACACATTATACACCACCACCAGGGGGAGATCACTACATACACATTATACATCACCACTAGGAGGAGATCACTACATACACATTAAACACCACCACTAGGGGGAGATCACTACATACAGATTATACACCACCACTAGGAGGAGATCACTACATACAGATTATACACCACCACTAGGAGGAGATCACTACATACACATTATACACCACCACCAGGGGGAGATCACTACATACACATTATACACCACCACTAGGGGGAGATCACTACATACAGATTATACACCACCACTAGGAGGAGATCACTACATACACATTATACACCACCACTAGGGGGAGATCACTACATACAGATTATACACCACCACTAGGGGGAGATCACTACATACACATTATACACCACCACTAGGGGGAGATCACTACATACACATTATACACCACCACTAGGGGGAGATCACTACATACAGATTATACACCACCACTAGGGGGAGATCACTACATACAGATTATACACCACCACTAGGGGGAGATCACTACATACACATTATACACCACCACTAGGAGGAGATCACTACATACACATTATACACCACCACTAGGAGGAGATCACTACATACACATTATACACCACCACTAGGAGGAGATCACTACATACAGATTATACACCACCACTAGGGGGAGATCACTACATACACATTATACACCACCACTAGGAGGAGATCACTACATACAGATTATACACCTCCACTAGGAGGAGATCACTACATACACATTATACACCACCACTAGGGGGAGATCACTACATACAGATTATACACCACCACTAGGAGGAGATCACTACATACACATTATACACCACCACTAGGAGGAGATCACTACATACACATTATACACCACCACTAGGAGGAGATCACTACATACACATTATACACCACCACTAGGAGGAGATCACTACATACAGATTATACACCACCACTAGGGGGAGATCACTACATACAGATTATACACCACCACTAGGAGGAGATCACTACATACAGATTATACACCACCACTAGGAGGAGATCACTACATACAGATTATACACCACCACTAGGGGGAGATCACTACATACAGATTATACACCACCACTAGGAGGAGATCACTACATACACATTATACACCACCACTAGGGGGAGCTCCCTGCATACACATTATACACCACCACTAGGGGGAGATCACTACATACACATTATACACCACCACTAGGGGGAGCTCCCTGCATACACATTATACACCACCACTAGGGGGAGATCACTACATACAGATTATACACCACCACTAGGGGGAGATCACTACATACAGATTATACACCACCACTAGGGGGAGATCACTACATACAGATTATACACCACCACTAGGAGGAGATCACTACATACACATTATACACCACCACTAGGAGGAGATCACTACATACACATTATACACCAACACTAGGGGGAGCTCACTACATACAGATTATACACCACCACTAGGGGGAGATCACTACATACACATTATACACCACCACTAGGGGGAGCTCCCTGCATACACATTATACACCACCACTAGGGGGAGATCACTACATACAGATTATACACCACCACTAGGGGGAGATCACTACATACAGATTATACACCACCACTAGGGGGAGATCACTACATACAGATTATACCCCACCACTAGGAGGAGATCACTACATACACATTATACACCACCACTAGGGGGAGATCACTACATACAGATTATACACCACCACTAGGGGGAGATCACTACATACAGATTATACACCACCACTAAGGGGAGATCACTACATACACATTATACACCACCACTAGGGGGAGATCACTACATACACATTACACACCACCAATAGGAGGAGATCACTACATACACATTATACACCACCACTAGGAGGAGATCATTACATACAGATTATACACCACCACTAGGGGGAGATCACTACATACACATTATACACCACCACTAGGGGGAGCTCCCTGCATACACATTATACACCACCACTAGGGGGAGCTCACTACATACACATTATACACCACCACTAGGGGGAGCTCACTACATACAGATTATACACCACCACTAGGGGGAGATCACTACATACACATTATACACCACCACTAGGGGGAGCTCCCTGCATACACATTATACACCACCACTAGGGGGAGCTCACTACATACAGTTTATACATCACCACTAGGGGGAGATCACTACATACACATTATACACCACCACTAGGAGGAGATCACTACATACACATTATACACCACCACTAGGAGGAGATCACTACATACAGATTATACACCACCACTAGGAGGAGATCCCTACATACACATTATACACCACCACTAGGAGGATATCACTACATACACATTATACACCACCACTAGGGGGAGCTCACTACATACAGATTATACACCACCACTAGGGGGAGCTCACTACATACACATTATACACCACCACTAGGGGGAGATCACTACATACACATTATACACCACCACTAGGGGGAGATCACTACATACAGATTATACACCACCACTAGGGGGAGATCACTACATACACATTATACACCACCACTAGGAGGAGATAACTACATACACATTATACACCACCACTAGGAGGAGATAACTACATACAGATTATACACCACCACTAGGGGGAGATCACTACATACAGATTATACACCACCACTAGGGGGAGCTCACTACATACAGATTATACACCACCACTAGGGGGAGCTCACTACATACACATTATACACCACCACTAGAGGGAGATCACTACATACACATTATACACCACCACTAGGGGGAGATCACTACATACAGATTATACACCACCACTAGGGGGAGATCACTACATACACATTATACACCACCACTAGGAGGAGATAACTACATACAGATTATACACCACCACTAGGGGGAGATCACTACATACAGATTATACACCACCACTAGGGGGAGCTCACTACATACAGATTATACACCACCACTAGGGGGAGCTCACTACATACAGATTATACACCAGCACTAGGGGGAGATCACTACATACACATTATACACCACCACTAGGAGGAGATAACTACATACAGATTATACACCACCACTAGGGGGAGATCACTACATACAGATTATACACCACCACTAGGGGGAGCTCACTACATACAGATTATACACCACCACTAGGAGGAGCTCACTACATACAGATTATACACCAGCACTAGGGGGAGATCACTACATACAGATTATACAGCCACCACTAGGAGGAGATCACTACATACACATTATACACCACCACTAGGGGGAGCTCACTACATACACATTATATACCACCACTAGGGGGAGATCACTACATACAGATTATACACCACCACTAGGAGGAGATCACTACATACACATTATACACCACCATTAGGGGGAGATCACTACATACAGATTATACACCACCACTAGGGGGAGCTCACTACATACAGATTATACACCACCACTAGGAGGAGATCACTACATACAGATTATACACCACCACTAGGGGGAGATCACTACATACAGATTATACACCACCACTAGGGGGAGATCACTACATACACATTATACACCACCACTAGGAGGAGATCACTACATACACATTATACATCACCACTAGGGGGAGATCACTACATACAGATTATACACCACCACTAGGAGGAGATCACTACATACACATTATACACCACCACTAGGGGGAGATAACTACATACACATTATACACCACCACTAGGGGGAGATCACTACATACACATTATACACCACCACTAGGAGGAGATCACTACATACACATTATACACCACCACTAGGGGGAGATCACTACATACACATTATACACCACCACTAGGAGGAGATCACTACATACAGATTATACACCACCACTAGGAGGAGATCACTACATACACATTATACACCACCACTAGGGGGAGCTCACTACATACACATTATATACCACCACTAGGGGGAGCTCACTACATACAGATTATACACCACCACTAGGGGGAGATCACTACATACACATTATACACCACCACTAGGGGGAGCTCACTACATACACATTATACACCACCACTAGGGGGAGCTCCCTGCATACACATTATACACCACCACTAGGGGGAGCTCACTACATACAGATTATACATCACCACTAGGGGGAGATCACTACATACACATTATACACCACCACTAGGAGGAGATCACTACATACACATTATACACCACCACTAGGGGGAGATCACTACATACAGATTATACAGCCACCACTAGGAGGAGATCACTACATACACATTATACACCACCACTAGGGGGAGATCACTACATACACATTATATACCACCACTAGGGGGAGATCACTACATACAGATTATACACCACCACTAGGAGGAGATCACTACATACACATTATACACCACCACTAGGGGGAGCTCACTACATACACATTATACACCACCACTAGGGGGAGATCACTACATACAGATTATACACCACCACTAGGGGGAGATCACTACATACAGATTATACACCACCACTAGGGGGAGATCACTACATACACATTATACACCACCACTAGGAGGAGATCACTACATACAGATTATACACCACCACTAGGAGGAGATCACTACATACACATTATACACCACCACTAGGGGGAGCTCACTACATACACATTATATACCACCACTAGGGGGAGCTCACTACATACAGATTATACACCACCACTAGGGGGAGATCACTACATACACATTATACACCACCACTAGGGGGAGCTCACTACATACACATTATACACCACCACTAGGGGGAGCTCCCTGCATACACATTATACACCACCACTAGGGGGAGCTCACTACATACAGATTATACATCACCACTAGGGGGAGATCACTACATACACATTATACACCACCACTAGGAGGAGATCACTACATACACATTATACACCACCACTAGGGGGAGATCACTACATACAGATTATACAGCCACCACTAGGAGGAGATCACTACATACACATTATACACCACCACTAGGGGGAGATCACTACATACACATTATATACCACCACTAGGGGGAGATCACTACATACAGATTATACACCACCACTAGGAGGAGATCACTACATACACATTATACACCACCACTAGGGGGAGCTCACTACATACACATTATACACCACCACTAGGAGGAGATCACTACATACACATTATACACCACCACTAGGAGGAGATCACTACATACAGATTATACACCACCACTAGGGGGAGATCACTACATACACATTATACACCACCACTAGGAGGAGATCACTACATACAGATTATACACCACCACTAGGAGGAGATCACTACATACAGATTATACACCACCACTAGGGGGAGATCACTACATACAGATTATACACCACCACTAGGGGGAGATCACTACATACAGATTATACACCACCACTAGGGGGAGATCACTACATACACATTATACACCACCACTAGGAGGAGATCACTACATACAGATTATACACCACCACTAGGGGGAGATCACTACATACAGATTATACACCACCACTAGGGGGAGATCACTACATACACATTATACACCACCATTAGGGGGAGATCACTACATACAGATTATACACCACCACTAGGAGGAGATCACTACATACAGATTATACACCACCACTAGGGGGAGATCACTACATACAGATTATACACCACCACTAGGGGGAGATCACTACATACACATTATACACCACCACTAGGAGGAGATCACTACATACACATTATACACCACCACTAGGGGGGGATCACTACATACAGATTATACACCACCACTAGGGGGAGATCACTACATACACATTATACACCACCACTAGGAGGAGATCACTACATACACATTATACACCACCACTAGGGGGAGATCACTACATACACATTATACACCACCACTAGGAGGAGATCACTACATACAGATTATACACCACCACTAGGGGGAGATCACTACATACAGATTATACACCACCACTAGGGGGAGATCACTACATACAGATTATACACCACCACTAGGGGGAGATCACTACATACACATTATACACCACCACTAGGAGGAGATCACTACATACACATTATACACCACCACTAGGGGGGGATCACTACATACAGATTATACACCACCACTAGGGGGAGATCACTACATACACATTATACACCACCACTAGGAGGAGATCACTACATACACATTATACACCACCACTAGGGGGAGATCACTACATACACATTATACACCACCACTAGGGGGAGATCACTACATACACATTATACACCACCACTAGGGGGAGCTCACTACATACACATTATACACCACCACTAGGGGGAGATCACTACATACAGATTATACACCACCACTAGGAGGAGATCACTACATACAGATTATACACCACCACTAGGAGGAGATCACTACATACAGATTATACACCACCACTAGGAGGAGATCACTACATACAGATTATACACCACCACTAGGGGGAGATCACTACATACACATTATACACCACCACTAGGGGGAGATCACTACATACAGATTATACACCACCACTAGGGGGAGATCACTACATACAGATTATACACCACCACTAGGGGGAGATCACTACATACACATTATACACCACCACTAGGAGGAGATCACTACATACAGATTATACACCACCACTAGGGGGAGATCACTACATACAGATTATACAGTCACCCCAGGTCCGCAGGTTCTGTGAGTTTTTGCTGTTGACATCTAAAGGTTTACTCTTTAATAGCAGAAAAAAATCCTTGTATGAGGAGGTGGAATGTTTTGTCTATTCCAGGACAACCCCTGTCAAACCAGGATCAGTCTCGGAGTAGTGTGCCATGTGGTGCCAGGTCACTGATGTGCCACGTCTCACCCCCGCTCTGCCACCTGTAGTTGCGGTTTATGGCCTGATACTACTACAGGAATGGAGGCTCCGGGAGCAGAAGATCTGATTCCTGCTCCAAATGTCATCCTACTACAACACATCAGCGCTCTGAGTGCCTGGCACTTCTCCGAAATCAGGGAACGTATGCCAATTACTCACCCTCAGGCGACGGCAGCGCGGGTACAGGAGCCGTCATTACCGCTGCAGCTGGCACATAATGAGGCTAAATATAATGTGGATCTGCAGTGTAAATATGATAAATAAACCCGCAGCCTGCAGCTGCCACCAGCCAGGGACTGCGCCATAGCAGGAGGAGCAGTCACCACGTGTACATGAGCATGAGGTAGCATTGCACTGGATGACAGTGGCGGCATGTGATCATAGGGAACCTGTCAGCAGGTAAAACTATAAGACTGCAGCCAGTGTTATGTATTGTCCCTGGATACATGTGTAATCAGACCATTGTGTATGTTATTAGTAGCAGCAGGACTGTGATATATGGATTTATATTCCTGGATTGTACTGGGTCGTTTCCTCACACTGCTGTGCTCTGTTCTGTCTACAGCCAGTGTTATATATTGTCCCTGGAGAGATGTGTAATCAGATCTTTGTGTATGTTATTAGTAGCAGCAGAACTGTGAAAAATGGATTTATATTCCAGGATTGTAGCTTCTCCATGTGCAGTGGTGGTGTGTTCTCACGCTCAAATATTACCACCGCTGCACACACATAATCATAAGAAACAGATATTTTTAATAGGGATCTCTAGTACAAGAACTAAAAAGATGTTGCCGATCCAATCACAGCGCCCCCTCTGTCCACAGGTTATATTGCTTTTCACCTTCTTTCTCTTCTGTATTTCACTCTTCCTTCCGTTTCCTTCCTGATCTGTCATTGAGTTCCCCAGGGCTCAGCGCGGTGACATCATCGAAGCAGCTGAATGATGTCACCTACAATGTTCTTCCCATCAAAGTCTGCATGAGGCGCGTCTTCTTCTTCATCCAAAGTTTTACTTTAGCATGTAGGTCACCATTCACTGCTCCTCGGAGGCTCACCCCGCTCCACTTACCCTGCACTACTTTCTGTCTTTTCTGGGTGGGAGGGGCTTACAGAAGATACAAATGTAGCAATTTGTAACAAGAACATGTAGCCCACAGCCCCGGCACATGGAGGGCAATTCTTCTCGATGTCCGTTGTGATTTTACATTGCAACATGTTATCAGATTCTCTCCGTATACAGTAGGGGCCCCTCTCCTCCTGGGGCCACAAAACAGACATATTAACCCCTTCCAGTCCATATGAAGCGTGTACTACAGGATCACATTGCTGCGCTGAGCCTCCGGATCAGTCTCTGAGAAGCCATTTAGCTATATAATATATATTATATAATAGATATATATAATAAGCGCTCAGGACCCCGGGGCCGCACAGATATTGGGGGCCCGGAGTCGCAGTTCCATATTCATGCGAGGCAAGAAGTCATATTTCAATAAAATTTTGCTGGTAGAATGTAATTATATTGAGGTGGAATGATGCACGGCGGAAGAATGGCGCAGGCGGAGGATGATGAACAATCCATGGCGGTCGCTATATCACCGCCCGTGTCTGAGCAGCAGCACAAATCCCAAATAAATGTCACGTGATGCAAACTCATTCATT
Organism: Engystomops pustulosus; assembly: GCF_040894005.1. NCBI lineage: Eukaryota > Metazoa > Chordata > Amphibia > Anura > Leptodactylidae > Engystomops > Engystomops pustulosus. The sequence continues at coordinate 4,886,487 of NC_092420.1, forward strand.
CCGCACAAACCGAAAACAATTACTGTTCTGCTGTGGCGGCCATGAATACCTGGCGCAGACAGGACACGGAGAGGCGCATTTATTACCCATGTCTTACCAGCTCCAAAATACCCCCGTGCCAGGAGAGAAAATCTGGGAAAGCTGCGAGGGGAGGCCGGCGCCGGGAGAGAGAACACAATGTGACGGTGACTCAGCTCTTGGCAGTGGTCGTTGTGATTAGGCTTCAAGAGCGACGAGAGCAATGAGATTCAGGAGAACTTCCCCTACAGAGGAAAATCCCAGCAATTATGGGGGTTGTCGTGCTGCAAAATGGCATTGACCTGAGATACTGGGTGGGGAAAAGGGACCCCTGGAGACTCGCAGCTGGTGACCCCCTATAGAGATCCCACAAGATCCAAGGAACGGCTGCTGTCAGGATTCTTTGGGTCCACCAGATAGAATGATTGTGGGGGCCCATAAGTCACAGACCCTATATTATAGACCTTGAATGGGGTTTAGTAATGGGTTGGAGTTTGGGCCAAAAGGGAGATCCTCCGTGTTTGTTCATGATCCAGTTCAACCCTGATTTCAAGCAGGAATGAATTCTCCAATACTTGTATCATATCAGGCCCGAAAAATAAATAAAATAACTACAGCAATTATAATTAGAATAAATAAAAGAAACAAACAAAAGATAAAACAAATAAAGAATATAAAATAAACATGACCGGGCGGCCGATACTCCGCTGTAATGATGGGCACCACTTATCCTTCCAGCCCCATGCACCTTGACTGTGACTCTGACACCTGGTGCCTCTCCTCTCGCCAGTGGGACTTACCGTGGCCGGCTCCTGCTCCGTCCTCCTCAGCCGTGCACGTGCATTCCCGACTCATAGGGCGCATGCGCCAGCTTCATAAGATTTCAAGGGCCAGTGAGCCGCTAATTGGTGCTGACCATTTTCAGAAAATCCATTTAAGCCTACCTCTTCCTACAAACCCTGCCGGATCTTTGTTCCTACAGCATTGAGAAAGCTTCCCTGCGACATTCCTGAGTATTCCTGTGTTCCTGCTCCTGAGTCCCATGATCCCGTGTTCCTGCGTTCCTGTGTCCCATGTGCCTGTGTTCCAGTTCCCATCTACTTGGACCTCCCGTTGCTGTCCCCGGATTGGACCTGATGTTGCATCTCTGCCGCCTGCCCTGACCCTGTGCCTGGACCTGACCATGAGACGCTTCTTCCATGAAGGTACCTTGACAACGGCTGCCACCGCGGGCTAGTCGCACCTGTGGTACGACCTGGGGGCACCCCGCCGCAGCAAGTACTTCCCACTTTGCGGCGGGCTCTGGTGAAGACCGGGTGCCACTTAGACTCCGGTCCCAGGTGTCCGCTAGTACCATCTCCCACGGTGGTCCAGAGGATTCACTGATCCCGAATCCTATCATCAAGGGGGTAACTAGATAGTGACAAGCACTAAGCTTGCGGTGCCTTTCCCGACCCCTGGGTCATACTCCATAGCTATGCTCCTGATGGCAGCGGTATCTTAGGGGTCTGACATATCAGGGGACCCTGCACTATGGGGCTGTCATTGTTCCCTGTTAGCTCAGGGATCTGATGCTGTAGATTATTTACCACCCAACAAACTTACCAAACCCAACATTCTTATTGTGAAACGCTCATCGATATTTTACATTGTTTGAACATGCCTTGACCTTCACTCATCTTCCTCCTTGTCCCATCCTCGGCCATCACTTATTATTGTCTCTTCAGCGCTCCCTATATCTGTCTGCTCTCCTCTTCCAGCTCATTACTTGCTTTATTCTCTTATTCGCTTTCCTCATACATCTGCTCACACCTTAATAAAGTGGGATTCATGACGCCGACCTCTATAATACATCTTCCGTAAGAGAGAAGCTGGTGGGAACACAGGATGTAACTCAGGATCAGTACAGGATAAGTAATGTCATGTATGTACACAGTGACTGCTCCAGCAGCAGAATAGTGAGTGCAGCTCTGGGGTATAATACAGGATGTAACTCAGGATCAGTACAGGATAAGTAATGTCATGTATGTACACAGTGACTGCACCAGCAGCAGAATAGTGAGTGCAGCACTGCAGTATAATACAGGATGTAACTCAGGATCAGTACAGGATAAGTAATGTCATGTATGTACACAGTGACTGCTCCAGCAGCAGAATAGTGAGTGCAGCTCTGGAGTATAATACAGGATGTAACTCAGGATCAGTACAGGATAAGTAATGTCATGTATGTACACAGTGACTGCACCACCAGCAGAATAGTGAGTGCAGCTCTGGGTATAATACAGGATGTAACTCAGGATCAGTACAGGATAAGTAATGTCATGTATGTACACAGTGACTGCACCAGCAGCAGAATAGTGAGTGCAGCTCTGGGGTATAATACAGGATGTAACTCAGGATCAGTACAGGATAAGTAATGTCATGTATGTACACAGTGACTGCACCAGCAGCAGGATAGTGAGTGCAGCTCTGGGGTATAATACAGGATGTAACTCAGGATCAGTACAGGATAAGTAATGTCATGTATGTACACAGTGACTGCACCAGCAGAATAGTGAGTGCAGCTCTGGAGTATAATACAGGATGATAACCCCGCTATGTGTGTAGATAATTCTATACATTATCTATATGATGAGATGTATCACTTTCCTTAGGATATAATGTATACTGTTACCATCTGTTTCTTATCCTCCACATAGAGAAATATAACAGATATAAGAGCCATGTTCCCCCCATTATCATGAGGTACATTAGATACATGAGATCCATGAGATACATGAGGTACATGAGGTACATGAGGTACATGAGGTACATGAGATCCATGAGATACATGAGGTACATGAGATACATGAGGTACATGAGGTACATGAGGTACATGAGGTACATGAGGTACATGAGGTACATGAGATACATGAGGTACATGAGATACATGAGGTACATGAGGTACATGAGGTACATGAGATACATGAGGTACATGAGATACATGAGGTACATGAGGTACATGAGATACATGAGGTACATGAGGTACATTAGATACATTAGATACATCGCTCCACATCTATTATTCTGAAGGCTCCTTTTCTTTTGTGTTTGAACTGAGGAAAAGATGGAAACCGCTTGTACCTGTATTTATATAGTGTCTGGTTTGTGTATATAATGGGGGGCATTAATCATAGGGGGGTCTCAGCGTCGCCTATTTTTGTGTCTGGTTTGTGTATATAATGGGGGGCATTAATCATGGGGGGGTCTCACCGTCGCCTATTTTTGTGTCTGGTTTGTGTATATAATGGGGGGCATTAATCATGGGGGGGTCTCACCGTCGCCTATTTTTGCGTCTGGTTTGTTCTTTTTTTGGCTTGTGATTTATGATGGATCTGGTTTTGCCTTAGTAAATGAGTTCTGAATTGTCGCATGTCAGATTCATTTGCGCCTAATTTTGCATCAATTTTTTTCCAAAATTATTCCCCTACAAAGTATCTCATCTGTGACCAATAGGGACACAAAATTGAAAAAAAAGTGACAGAAATGATTGTATAATCATTATGTCCAGGGTCTAGTCATGTTGGGGGTTGTAGTTCTCTATATATAAAGTATAATAGGATTGTGTAATCATTACATCCAGTGTCTGCTCATGTTGGGGGTTGTAGTTCTCTATGTATAGAGTATAATAGGATTGTATAATCATTACGTTCAGGGTCTAGTCATGTTGGGGGTTGTAGTTCTCTATGTATAGAGTATAATAGGATTGTATAATCATTATGTCCAGGGTCTGGTCATGTTGGGGGTTGTAGTTCTCTATGTATAGAGTATAATAGGATTGTATAATCATTATGTCCAGGGTCTGGTCATGTTGGAGGTTGTAGTTCTCTATATATAGAGTATTATAGGACTGTATAATCATTATGTGCAGGGTCTGGTCATGTTGGGGGTTGTAGTTCTCTATATAAAGAGTATTATAGGACTGTATAATCATTACGTTCAGGGTCTAGTCATGTTGGGGGTTGTAGTTCTCTATGTATAGAGTATAATAGGATTGTGTAATCATTATGTCCAGGCTCTAGTCATGTTGGGGGTTGTAGTTCTCTATGTATAGAGTATAATAGGATTTTGTAATCATTACGTCCAGGCTCTAGTCATGTTGGGGGTTGTAGTTCCCTACAATTGGGTGAGACATGAGAAATATTCCTTCCATCCGGAGCCGCCTCCTCTCCAGCGCTGTGCGCCGGGGTCACGGTGCCTCTCCAGCAGATAATTTCTTTCCTTCCAGACTGGATATTATTGTGACAATTTAACAAGGAGGCGGCTGCTGAAGAAAATCTCAAATCTTAGACCTCAGCATTTCCAGACGTCTCATTTCATCCCCTCCTTATTTTTAATGCTGATCCTCGGTGGCTCCCTGCGCCTCTTATCACTGCGTCCACATGCGGCGCCGCTCACTGAGACTTCCCTCAGATAATGCTGACATTAAAACAAGAACATCCTCGTCTCCTGGATACAACCTGACTGCACCACGTACAGAACATACCCCTAATGAGCCAATCAGCCGCCAGGGGTAATCCTCATGTCAGAGCAGTGCAAACTCTATACACTAGAGGCTGATAGTGAGCAGGGAGAGTCCGGGCAAGGTGGATAATAGCACTAGCACTGCTCTACCTCCCCTCTCACAGCATAGAATCTCACAGAGAGAATTTTCAGCTGCTCCCTCCTCTCTCTCTCAGCATAAAGTCTCAAAAACAGAGTGGATCTGTAGCTGTTCCCTCCTCTCTCTCACAGCATAAAGTCTCAGAATCAGGGAGAATCTTTATGCTGTGAGAGGGAGGAGGGAGCAGCTGCAGATTCTACCTGATTCTGTGATTTTATGCTGTGAGAGGGAGGAGGGAGCAGCTTCAGTCTCAGAATCCGGGAGAATCTGCAGCTCACTTTTACATCATGGAGTCTCACAGATGGAAAGAATGTGCAGCAGCTCCCTCTTCCCTCTCACAGCATACCATCTTACAGACTCACAGCATGGAGTCTCCAGACACTGAGAATGAGTCTGCACCTTGCTTCCAAAAATTTAGTTGCACCTGTACCCCTTCTCCCACTCTCATGTTCCAGCTGGATTGTGTTTAGAAACGAAATCCAACTGAAATGGGAGGGGGCTTGGCCCAATGGCACATGTGTTCCCACTAAAGCGGGTGGGATTGGTAAGGAGCTCCACGCGTTTTGGATTGTTTACTTCCTAAACACGTGGTGCTTGTTACTGATCGCATACATTTCATCTGAAACGCATTTACGACTTGGCTAAGCCCCTCCTAGTTGCGTCTGCATCATTTTTAAACGCAATCCAACCAGAACGTGTGACCTCCGCCTTTACGCCGGATGAATTTCCGGGTGACTGAGGATGTTTTCCAACATTTTTAATATCCTGCTGGCAGAGAGAACGGAGAACTGCGGATTTCTGGGAGATGAGACGAGGAAGAAGCCACTTTTATGACACAATCTTCCATGCACGTTTTTTTGCAGGATTATGGAGCTTTGTGCAATCACCAATCCTGATGGCTACTATGGGACCCGTCTCGGTTCTGTGCCCCCCCTTTGATGTAACCCATAAATTCCAGGATATTCCCAGCAGCTTTATGGACTGTAAAGTTGTGTGGGACGACACTAATGTACATTACGCAGAGCGTTCTTCCGCGCCACTTTCCTCCGCCAGTAAAACTTTATGTGTGTGTTTGTGGATATAAACACCCGGTGGCAGACGTGACAGATATATGCGCGGGCTGAGAGGCGGCTTTGTGCTGCAGCCTTCCGGCATAATCAATCTGCCGCAGCCGCCCATGGACTCTAAGTGCAGCTATTGTGCGGGAAGTGGCACATGTTCCAAATCATTCTGTAATTTGCTGGTTAGGGAGACAGTGCTTGTAGGTGCCGGGATTTATACCTGCTCCCTCAGCTGTAAGCGCGCCCTGCGAATCCCGCGTGCACATGGATGACTCCCTAAATCAGCCACTTCATGCATTAAACTGGTAAATACCAGATGCCTGGTAAAGGTTATTGTTAATGGGGAAGCTCTGAACATGAAAGTGCATCATGCTGCAGCGCTCAGGCCTGCAGGGGGCGACGGGGAGAAGACGGGGAGACTCTGACCCCAGACCTGGGTGACCGGGAGCTCCAGGGGTGGCATCGCAACATAGGGCACAGTAAGGGCACTGTCAAAAAGTTTCATGCAACTTCTTAAAAATTCCAAAACGTGCAACTAATCTGCTCTTACACAATACAGTGAAAAATAAATAATTATAAAAACGTTACAGTTTGTTGCATCTGTATATTTATATATTTAACTTGTGGACGGTAATGTTAGTGTTTGCTACTTCTAAAGATACTTTTTTTTATTACCAGAAGGCAGAGCATTTCACCTGCTAGAATGTAGATGATCTGCAGTCCTTTCCATGTAGACTGCAGTCAGTGTTATGTATTGTCCCTGGAGAGATGTGTAATCAGACCTCACACTGCTGTGCTCTGTGCTCTCTGCAGTCAGTGTTATGTATTGTCCCTGGAGAGATGTGTAATCAGACCTCACACTGCTGTGCTCTGTGCTCTCTGCAGCCAGTGTTATGCATTGTCCCTGGAGAGATGTGTAATCAGACCTCACACTGCTGTGCTCTGTGCTCTCTGCAGCCAGTGTTATGTATTATGCCTAGAAACATGTGTAATCATACCTCACACTGCTGTGCTCTGTACTCTCTGCAGCCAGTGTTATGTATTGTCCCTGGAGAGATGTGTAATCATACCTCACACTGCTGTGCTCTGTGCTCTCTGCAGCCAGTGTTATGTATTGTCCCTGGAGAGATGTGTAATCAGATCTTTGTGTGTGTTGTTAGTAGCAGCAGGACTGTGATATATGCATTCATATTCCAGGATTGGAGCATCTCCAAGTGCACAGAGTGTGTGTTCTCACATTGCTGTGCTCTGTGCTATCCCAAGCCAGTGTCAGTTACTGTCCCTGGAGAGATGTGTGATCAGACCTATGTTATACAGTATATGATCCTATGTTCCTATGATATATGGATTTATGTTCCAGGGTTCTAGAATCTCCAAGTGAACATAGTGTCTGTTCTCACACTGCTTTGTTCTGTGCTATCTACAGCCTTTGATAGGCATTGTCCCTGGTGAAATGTGTAATCAGACCTTTGTGTATGTTGTTAGTAGTAGCAGGACTGTGATATATGGATTTATATTCCAGGATTGTAGCTTCTTCAAGTGCACTGGGGTTGTGCCCTTATACTGCTGTGCTCTGTGCTATCCCAAGCCAGTTTCAGTTAATGTCCCTGGAGAGATGTGTAATCAGACCTCACACTGCTGTGCTCTGTGCTCCCTGCAGCCAGTGTTATGTATTGTCCCTGGAGAGATGTGTAATCAGACCTCACACTGCTGTTCCCTGTGCTCTCTGCAGCCAGTGTTATGTATTATCCCTGGAGAGATGTGTAATCAGACCTCACACTGCTGTGCTCTGTGCTCTCTGCAGCCAGTGTTATGTATTGTTCCTGGAGAGATGTGTAATCAGACCTCACACTGCTGTGCTCTGTGCTCTCTGCAGCCAGTGTTATGTATTGTCCCTGGAGAGATATGTAATCAGACCTCACACTGCTGTGCTCTGTGCTCTCTGCAGCCAGTGTTATGTATTGTCCCTGGAGAGATGTGTAATCAGACCTCACACTGCTGTGCTCTGTGCTCTCTGCAGCCAGTGTTATGTATTGTCCCTGGAGAGATATGTAATCAGACATTTGTAACTGTTGTTAGTTGCAGCAGGACTGTGATATATGGATTTATTTCCGGGATTGTATGAGGGACATGTACTAACACTACTGTGCTATTCGCTCTGTACCGCCAATGTTAGGTATTGTCCCTGGAGAGATGTGTAATCATACATTTGTATATGTTGTAGCATATATAGCAGATTTACAGTATATTCCAGTATTGTAGCTGGAGGTGTGTCCTCACACTGCTGTGCTCTGGGCTCTATGGAGAGCTCTAAGGAGAGATGTGTAGTCAGACCTGCTGACAGTTTTCTTGATAATGTATAAAATTAGAAAGTATCTGCACATTTGCACAGTGTTGTAGTTAGGGAAGCTCCATCCAGTCCCTGATGATTGCAGGGTCCCGGCCCCCCAGTATTGTCATTGAGACATCTTCCAGTTTCTTCAGCTGTTCCCTCGGTTATCGGCGGAGATGTTCCCATCCGGTATATAATGAAGAGGTAGGAGGACTGCGCAGCGGCTGCCAGGCTTCACTTCCAGGACTGGTCGGAAAACATTGGAATTCAGAAAGAACAGTCCAGGAGATGAGAGGAGGACACTGAACCACGTGACACGTCTCTTACCCTCCACATGACAGACACAAGCCGGACTCTGCCCATTCCCTTTAGATAGGAAATCCTTTGTGCTGCCTCTGGGGGGCGCTCACTGCATCAGAGCTTATGAATCAGCTTAATGAGGGTTTTCTTATTGAATACAATCATCCACTTGACAATAGGGGATAAATGTCTGATTGTGGGTGTGTGCCCACTGGGACCCCCAGGTTACCTCAAATGATGCCTTGGACCGCTGGGACGGCTTAGCGGATGACCGATCCCAGGCGTCCTACTGACACCCTAAGAGGAATGTGAATATCTGGACCCCCGTGATCACACATTTATGGGAGCTCTATAAGTCTGGCTGTGAGGAGCTCCCCCTAGTGATGGCAGAAGGTAACCAGAAACTACAAAGTGAAGAGAAAACGTACCCATCACATATAAGAAAAATAACTCCAATGTTCTGCCATAGACGACCACCATTAACTCCTTCACCAACAGAAAGCAGCCAGGATATGTGGTGTTAACCCTATGGGCACCCTAGACTTCCATCAATATTTATCCATAGGCACCTTCCAGGATGTAACCAGCAAAGATACAATGTATCACCTGCAGCAGAAGAAAATAGTAACAGAATAGTAACAGGGTTATTTTAGTCGCTCCCTACTCATCACTCCTGACCCCAATGTGCCAGGCGTCTGCTTCTGTGTCTGTGACCCTAACACATTGCACAGATCTGCTGACCTTGGTGCAGCCTGCGGTGTAACCAGAGAACATATCTGCATGAGCGGAAGATTATTCATTTGATTCGGTTAGTTAGGATTCCGTAGAAGATACATATGTGGGTGATGGATTTATGGATAAAGTCTATAGGGAGAGCGCTGGATCATTAGACGCGGATGGACTCTGCTCATCAAAGCCTTTACTGTAATGATACATGTCACATACTGCGCTATATATATTGTGTTGTATGTACTGTATATATACATCCAGTACAGTGTATGACTATATATAATGGCTGTGTGATGAGGCACCCTTGGAGCATTCGGCAGACCCTTCGCCCCTTGCCATCTTTTGTAAAGTTGTTGCCCTTCATATTGGAGCTAAGTCCCTTGGAATTGGATGGGGCTGAGCTGCACACAGGTCATGTGACATGGAAGGGACATCCCTGTCCTGGTTCCTTGAGCAGGTGATCTGTTTGGATCCCTGGTGATCCAATATTGATGACCTATTCTAAGGATCAATGGCAAAATCCAGGAAATCCACTTCAAAGTAATGGCAGATTGATACAATGTATTATGTTTAGGATCTGCGGGGGCGGGGCCTGAAATGTGCACTGCCTCCGAGGAGTCTGTACACAAGCAGATCTGGCGACTTCCTGGGAGGAAGCAGTAACTGCAGATGTTTTAGGATGATGGTGGTAGTAGTAGGAGAGACTTATTGGATCCCAGAGCAGACAATGAGACGGTGATTACAGACGGATTGGGTGGCAGCACCTCTGACACTCATCTGGTTGTTTCTGGACGTGTGGCTGAGAACCAGAGCAGAGCGCGGTGCAAATTAAAAATGGAAGGTGCGACGTCCGAGATCGATAATGTGGCGGGGATGAAATCACTTGCCTGACACTTATTACAGTCTCATACACAGGTGCAAACAAGCTCGGCGCTTCCAGGACTTGAAGTTTCCTGATTGAAGTTCCATTTTTAATGGTCTGATGCCAAACCAACACTAATAATAGGAGAAGCCGGGGCGGGGGAGGGGGCGATGATCCGCTCCCATTACTGCGGGGCGCGCTGATTTATAGATGATTTTCTGCTGCAATGCACAGCGCTGAGCAGATGTTGTATAAAGATGGATTTAATATAGATGGCTGAGATTGCAGCAAATCAACCTTCCCGGGTCACATGATCGATGGAGGCTATTAGGAGGAGCGGCGCTCCGGAGCACGGATATCACCAGAGATACCGGTGATATCCTCCGCCTCCAGCAGGGAGCAGGGAGACCATTCAGGGGAAGGGGGGGGGGGCGGGCTGGATACAAAGTTTCAAATTAGAGTAAATCGTATATTTGTCTCTAGTCACATCCAAAGCTGCAAACACTTGTTGCAGCTTGGGATGTGTCTACAGCTTTCTCAGAAACATTGAGGCAGATTGCCCTTCCATGTTATGTTGGAGATGATCCTATGGAGATAAGCGGCGCCAGAGGCCACTGTACAATCTGAGGGTCAGTCAGCAATGGGACCAAAGTTATTACTGGATTGAAACTCTGTTGCTGTCAGGACACGAGGGGCGGAGCTGTGACTACTGCTTTGGTACAGATTAAATTAATGATATGGAGCCTTAGCTCATATAGAATTTTGATTGGTGGAGACTTGGGGATCAGTCCGAGGATACTGAGGGCTCAGCTCAAAAGGAAAGGAGGTGCTGCCTAAACTTCTCCAATACCATAAGAGTAGTGTTCTTATATTTTATAGTGTGATTATTGATATGGGGAAATTCTATAATATTTACAAAATACATGTTAATAACAGTCACAGTTCTATTTTTTTATACAGAGCTCGAAGTTATGATTAAAGTTTATAGACCAACATTTACCACTAGAGGGAGCTCATGAGGTTAGTGAGGACAAATGTGCACATAGAAGTCAGTAGTAAAAATCTAGTGTTATCCTCCTAGTGGTGGTCTATAATGTGTATGTAGTGATCTCCCCCTAGTGGTGGTGTATAATGTGTATGTAGTGATCTCCTCCTAGTGGTGGTGTATAATGTGTATGTAGTGATCTCCCCCTAGTGGTGGTGTATAATCTGTATGTAGTGATCTCCCCCTAGTGGTGGTGTATAATCTGTATGTAGTGATCTCCTCCTAGTGGTGATGTATAATCTGTATGTAGTGATCTCCTCCTAGTGGTGGTGTATAATGTGTATGTAGTGATCTCCTCCTAGTGGTGGTGTATAATGTGTATGCAGTGATCTCCTCCTAGTGGTGATGTATAATGTGTATGTAGTGATCTCCCCCTAGTGGTGGTGTATAATCTGTATGTAGTGATCTCCCCCTAGTGGTGGTGTATAATGTGTATGTATTGATCTCCCCCTAGTAGTGGTGTATAATCTGTATGTAGTGATCTCCCCCTAGTGGTGGTGTATAATGTGTATGTAGTGATCTCCCCCTAGTGGTGGTGTATAATCTGTATGTAGTGATCTCCTCCTAGTGGTGGTGTATAATCTGTATGTAGTGATCTCCTCCTAGTGGTGGTGTATAATGTGTATGTAGTGATCTCCTCCTAGTGGTGGTGTATAATGTGTATGTAGTGAGCTACCCCTAGTGGTGGTGTATAATGTGTATGTAGTGAGCTACCCCTAGTGGTGGTGTATAATGTGTATGTAGTGATCTCCCCCTAGTGGTGGTGTATAATGTGTATGTAGTGATCTCCCCCTAGTGGTGGTGTATAATCTGTATGTAGTGATCTCCCCCTAGTGGTGGTGTATAATGTGTATGTAGTGATCTCCCCCTAGTGGTGATGTATAATGTGTATGTACTGATCTCCCCCTAGTGGTGGTGTATAATGTGTATGTAGTGATCTCCCCCTAGTGGTGGTGTATAATGTGTATGTAGTGATCTCCCCCTAGTGATGGTGTATAATCTGTATGTAGTGATCTCCTCCTAGTGGTGGTGTATAATGTGTATGTAGTGATCTCCCCCTAGTGATGGTGTATAATCTGTATGTAGTGATCTCCCCCTAGTGGTGGTGTATAATGTGTATGTAGTGATCTCCCCCTAGTGGTGGTGTATAATGTGTATGTACTGATCTCCCCCTAGTGGTGGTGTATAATGTGTATGTAGTGATCTCCCCCTAGTGGTGGTGTATAATCAGTATGTAGTGATCTCCCCCTAGTGGTGGTGTATAATCTGTATGTAGTAATCTCCCCCTAGTGGTGGTGTATAATCTGTATGTAGTAATCTCCCCCTAGTGGTGGTGTATAATGTGTATGTAGTGATCTCCTCCTAGTGGTGGTGTATAATGTGTATGTAGTGATCTCCCCCTAGTGGTGGTGTATAATCTGTATGTAGTAATCTCCCCCTAGTGGTGGTGTATAATGTGTATGTAGTGATCTCCTCCTAGTGGTGGTGTATAATGTGTATGTAGTGATCTCCCCCTAGTGATGGTGTATAATCTGTATGTAGTGATCTCCCCCTAGTGGTGGTGTATAATGTGTATGTAGTGATCTCCCCCTAGTGGTGGTGTATAATGTGTATGTAGTGAGATCCCCCTAGTGGTGGTGTATAATGTGTATGTAGTGAGCTCCCCCTAGTGGTGATGTATAATGTGTATGTAGTGATCTCCCCCTAGTGGTGGTGTATAATGTGTATGTAGTGATCTCCTCCTAGTGGTGGTGTATAATGTGTATGTAGTGATCTCCCCCTAGTGGTGGTGTATAATCAGTATGTAGTGATCTCCCCCTAGTGGTGGTGTATAATCTGTATGTAGTAATCTCCCCCTAGTGGTGGTGTATAATGTGTATGTAGTGATCTCCTCCTAGTGGTGGTGTATAATCTGTATGTAGTGATCTCCCCCTAGTGGTGGTGTATAATCTGTATGTAGTGATCTCCTCCTAGTGGTGGTGTATAATCTGTATGTAGTGATCTCCTCCTAGTGGTGGTGTATAATCTGTATATAGTGATCTCCCCCTAGTGGTGGTGTATAATCTGTATGTAGTGATCTCCCCTAGTGGTGGTGTATAATGTGTATGTAGTGATCTGCCCCTAGTGGTGGTGTATAATCTGTATGTAGTGATCTCCCCCTAGTGGTGGCTGTATAATCTGTATATAGTGATCTCCCCCTAGTGGTGGTGTATAATCTGTATATAGTGATCTCCCCCTAGTGGTGGTGTATAATCTGTATGTAGTGATCTCCCCCTAGTGGTGGCTGTATAATCTGTATATAGTGATCTCCCCCTAGTGGTGGTGTATAATCTGTATATAGTGATCTCCCCCTAGTGGTGGTGTATAATCTGTATATAGTGATCTCCCCCTAGTGGTGATGTATAATGTGTATGTAGTGATCTCCCCCTAGTGGTGGTGTATAATCTGTATATAGTGATCTCCTCCTAGTGGTGGTGTATAATGTGTATGTAGTGATCTCCCCCTAGTGGTAGTGTATAATCTGTATGTAGTGATCTCCCCCTAGTGGTGGTGTATAATCTGTATGTAGTGATCTCCCCTAGTGGTGGTGTATAATGTGTATGTAGTGATCTGCCCCTAGTGGTGGTGTATAATCTGTATGTAGTGATCTCCCCCTAGTGGTGGCTGTATAATCTGTATATAGTGATCTCCCCCTAGTGGTGGTGTATAATCTGTATATAGTGATCTCCCCCTAGTGGTGGTGTATAATCTGTATGTAGTGATCTCCTCCTAGTGGTGGGGTATAATCTGTATGTAGTGATCTCCCCCTAGTGGTGGTGTATAATCTGTATGTAGTGATCTTCCCCTAGTGGTGGTGTATAATGTGTATGTAATGATCTCCCCCTAGTGGTGGTGTATAATCTGTATGTAGTGAGCTCCCCCTAGTGGTGGTGTATAATGTGTATGTAGTGATCTCCCCCTAGTGGTGGTGTATAATGTGTATGTAGTGATCTCCCCCTAGTGGTGGTGTATAATGTGTATGTAGTGATCTCCCCCTAGTGGTGGTGTATAATGTGTATGTAGTGATCTCCTCCTAGTGGTGGTGTATAATGTGTATGTACTGATCTCCTCCTAGTGGTGGTGTATAATCTGTATGTAGTGATCTCCCCCTAGTGGTGGTGTATAATCTGTATGTAGTGATCTCCTCCTAGTGGTGGTGTATAATGTGTATGTAGTGATCTCCCCCTAGTGGTGGTGTATAATCTGTATGTAGTGATCTCCTCCTAGTGGTGGTGTATAATGTGTATGTAGTGAGCTCCCCCTAGTGGTGATGTATAATGTGTATGTAGTGATCTCCCCCTAGTGATGGTGTATAATGTGTATGTAGTGATCTCCTCCTAGTGGTGGTGTATAATGTGTATGTAGTGATCTCCCCCTAGTGGTGGTGTATAATGTGTATGTAGTGATCTCCCCCTAGTGGTGGTGTATAATGTGTATTTAGTGATCTCCCCCTAGTGGTGGTGTATAATGTGTATGTAGTGAGCTCCCCCTAGTGGTGGTGTATAATGTGTATGTAGTGAGCTCCCCCTAGTGGTGGTGTATAATCTGTATGTAGTGATCTCCCCCTAGTGGTGGTGTATAATCTGTATGTAGTGATCTCCCCCTAGTGGTGGTGTATAATCTGTATGTAGTGAGCTCCCCCTAGTGGTGGTGTATAATGTGTATGTAGTGAGCTCCCCCTAGTGGTGGTGTATAATGTGTATGTAGTGATCTCCTCCTATTGGTGGTGTATAATGTGTATGTAGTGATCTCCCCCTAGTGGTGGTGTATAATGTGTATGTAGTGATCTCCCCCTAGTGGTGGTGTATAATCTGTATGTAGTGATCTCCTCTTAGGGGTGGTGTATAATGTGTATGTAGTGATCTCCCCCTAGTGGTGGTGTATAATGTGTATGTAGTGATCTCCCCCTAGTGGTGGTGTATAATGTGTATGCAGTGATCTCCCCCTAGTGGTGGTGTATAATGTGTATGTAGTGATCTCCTCCTAGTGGTGGTGTATAATGTGTATGTAGTGATCTCCTCCTAGTGGTGGTGTATAATGTGTATGTAGTGATCTCCCCCTAGTGGTGGTGTATAATCTGTATGTAGTGATCTCTTCCTAGTGGTGGTGTATAATGTGTATGTAGTGATCTCCCCCTAGTGGTGGTGTATAATCTGTATGTAGTGATCACCCCCTAGTGGTGGTGTATAATGTGTATGTAGTGATCTCCTCCTAGTGGTGGTGTATAATGTGTATGTAGTGATCTCCTCCTAGTGGTGGTGTATAATGTGTATGTAGTGATCTCCTCCTAGTGGTGGTGTATAATGTGTATGTAGTGATCTCCTCCTAGTGGTGGTGTATAATGTGTATGTAGTGATCTCCCCCTAGTGGTGGTGTATAATGTGTATGTAGTGATCTCCCCCTAGTGGTGGTGTATAATCTGTATGTAGTGATCTCCCTCTAGTGGTGGTGTATAATCTGTATGTAGTGATCTCCCCCTAGTGGTGGTGTATAATGTATATGTAGTGATCTCCCCCTAGTGGTGATGTATAATGTGTATGTAGTGATCTCCCCCTAGTGGTGGTGTATAATCTGTATGTAGTGATCTCCCCCTAGTGGTGGTGTATAATGTGTATGTAGTGATCTCCCCCTAGTGGTGGTGTATAATCTGTATGTAGTGATCTCCTCCTAGTGGTGGTGTATAATGTGTATGTAGTGAGCTCCCCCTACTGGTGGTGTATAATGTGTATGTAGTGATCTCCTCCTAGTGGTGGTGTATAATCTGTATGTAGTGATCTCCTCCTAGTGGTGGTGTATAATGTGTATGTAGTGATCTCCCCCTAGTGGTGGTGTATAATCTGTATGTAGTGATCTCCCCCTAGTGGTGGTGTATAATGTGTATGTAGTGATCTCCCCCTAGTGGTGGTGTATAATGTGTATGTAGTGATGTCCTCCTAGTGGTGGTGTATAATGTGTATGTAGTGATCTCCCCCTAGTGGTGGTGTATAATGTGTATGTAGTGATCTCCCCCTAGTGGTGGTGTATAATGTGTATGTAGTGATCTCCCCCTAGTGGTGGTGTATAATGTGTATGTAGTGATCTCCTCCTAGTGGTGATGTATAATCTGTATGTAGTGATCTCCTCCTAGTGGTGGTGTATAATGTGTATGTAGTGATCTCCCCCTAGTGGTGGTGTATAATGTGTATGTGGTGATCTCCCCCTAGTGGTGGTGTATAATGTGTATGTAGTGATCTCCCCCTAGTGGTGGTGTATAATGTGTATGTAGTGATCTCCTCCTAGTGGTGGTGTATAATGTGTATGTAGTGATCTCCTCCTAGTGGTGGTGTATAATGTGTATGTAGTGATCTCCCCCTAGTGAAGGTGTATAATGTGTATGTAGTGATCTCCTCCTAGTGGTGGTGTATAATGTGTATGTAGTGATCTCCTCCTAGTGGTGGTGTATAATGTGTATGTAGTGATCTCCTCCTAGTGGTGGTGTATAATGTGTATGTAGTGAGCTCCCCCTAGTGGTGGTGTATAATGTGTATGTAGTGATCTCCCCCTAGTGGTGGTGTATAATCTGTATGTAGTGATCTCCTCCTAGTGGTGGTGTATAATCTGTATGTAGTGATCTCCTCCTAGTGGTGGTGTATAATGTGTATGTAGTGATCTCCCCCTAGTGGTGATGTATAATGTGTATGTAGTGATCTCCCCCTAGTGGTGATGTATAATGTGTATGTAGTGATCTCCTCCTAGTGGTGGTGTATAATGTGTATGTAGTGATCTCCCCCTAGTGGTGGTGTATAATCTGTATGTAGTGATCTCCTCCTAGTGGTGGTGTATAATGTGTATGTAGTGATCTCCTCCTAGTGGTGGTGTATAATGTGTATGTAGTGATCTCCCCCTAGTGGTGGTGTATAATCTGTATGTAGTGATCTACTCCTAGTGGTGGTGTATAATGTGTATGTAGTGATCTCCCCCTAGTGGTGGTGTATAATGTGTATGTAGTGATCTCCTCCTAGTGGTGATGTATAATGTGTATGTAGTGATCTCCTCCTAGTGGTGGTGTATAATGTGTATGTAGTGATCTCCTCCTAGTGGTGGTGTATAATCTGTATGTAGTGATCTCCCCCTAGTGGTGGTGTATAATCTGTATGTAGTGATCTCCTCCTAGTGGTGGTGTATAATGTGTATGTAGTGAGCTCCTCCTAGTGGTGGTGTATAATGTGTATGTAGTGATCTCCCCCTAGTGGTGGTGTATAATGTGTATGTAGTGATCTCCTCCTAGTGGTGGTGTATAATCTGTATGTAGTGATCTCCCCCTAGTGGTGGTGTATAATCTGTATGTAGTGATCTCCTCCTAGTGGTGGTGTATAATGTGTATGTAGTGATCTCCTCCTAGTGGTGGTGTATAATGTGTATGTAGTGATCTCCCCCTAGTGGTGGTGTATAATGTGTATGTAGTGATCTCCCCCTAGTGGTGGTGTATAATGTGTATGTAGTGATCTCCTCCTAGTGGTGGTGTATAATGTGTATGTAGTGAGCTCCCCCTAGTGGTGGTGTATAATCTGTATGTAGTGATCTCCTCCTAGTGGTGGTGTATAATGTGTATGTAGTGATCTCCCCCTAGTGGTGGTGTATAATGTGTATGTAGTGATCTCCTCCTAGTGGTGGTGTATAATGTGTATGTAGTGATCTCCCCCTAGTGGTGGTGTATAATGTGTATGTAGTGATCTCCTCCTAGTGGTGGTGTATAATGTGTATGTAGTGAGCTCCCCCTAGTGGTGGTGTATAATCTGTATGTAGTGATCTCCTCCTAGTGATGGTGTATAATCTGTATGTAGTGATCTCCCCCTAGTGGTGTTGTATAATCTGTATGTAGTGATCTCCCCCTAGTGGTGATGTATAATCTGTATGTAGTGATCTCCCCCTAGTGGTGGTGTATAATGTGTATGTAGTGATCTCCCCCTAGTGGTGGTGTATAATGTGTATGTAGTGAGCTCCCCCTAGTGGTGGTGTATAATGTGTATGTAGTGATCTCCTCCTAGTGGTGGTGTATAATGTGTATGTAGTGAGCTCCCCCTAGTGGTGGTGTATAATGTGTATGTAGTGATCTCCTCCTAGTGGTGGTGTATAATGTGTATGTAGTGAGCTCCCCCTAGTGGTGGTGTATAATCTGTATGTAGTGATCTCCTCCTAGTGATGGTGTATAATCTGTATGTAGTGATCTCCCCCTAGTGGTGTTGTATAATCTGTATGTAGTGATCTCCCCCTAGTGGTGGTGTATAATGTGTATGCAGTGATCTCCCCCTAGTGGTGATGTATAATCTGTATGTAGTGATCTCCCCCTAGTGGTGGTGTATAATGTGTATGTAGTGATCTCCCCCTAGTGGTGGTGTATAATGTGTATGTAGTGATCTCCCCCTAGTGGTGGTGTATAATCTGTATGTAGTGATCTCCTCCTAGTGGTGGTGTATAATCTGTATGTAGTGATCTCCCCCTAGTGGTGGTGTATAATCTGTATGTAGTGATCTCCCCCTAGTGGTGGTGTATAATGTGTATGTAGTGATCTCCTCCTAGTGGTGGTGTATAATGTGTATGTAGTGATCTCCTCCTAGTGGTGGTGTATAATGTGTATGTAGTGATCTCCTCCTAGTGGTGGTGTATAATCTGTATGTAGTGATCTCCCCCTAGTGGTGGTGTATAATCTGTATGTAGTGATCTCCTCCTAGTGGTGGTGTATAATGTGTATGTAGTGAGCTCCTCCTAGTGGTGGTGTATAATGTGTATGTAGTGATCTCCCCCTAGTGGTGGTGTATAATCTGTATGTAGTTGTCTCCTCCTAGTGGTGGTGTATAATGTGTATGTAGTGATCTCCCCCTAGTGGTGGTGTATAATGTGTATGTAGTGATCTCCTCCTAGTGGTGGTGTATAATCTGTATGTAGTGATCTCCCCCTAGTGGTGGTGTATAATCTGTATGTAGTGATCTCCTCCTAGTGGTGGTGTATAATGTGTATGTAGTGATCTCCTCCTAGTGGTGGTGTATAATGTGTATGTAGTGATCTCCCCCTAGTGGTGGTGTATAATGTGTATGTAGTGATCTCCCCCTAGTGGTGGTGTATAATGTGTATGTAGTGATCTCCCCCTAGTGGTGGTGTATAATGTGTATGTAGTGATCTCCTCCTAGTGGTGGTGTATAATCTGTATGTAGTGAGCTCCCCCTAGTGGTGGTGTATAATGTGTATGTAGTGAGCTCCCCCTAGTGGTGGTGTATAATCTGTATGTAGTGATCTCCTCCTAGTGATGGTGTATAATCTGTATGTAGTGATCTCCCCCTAGTGGTGATGTATAATCTGTATGTAGTGATCTCCCCCTAGTGGTGGTGTATAATGTGTATGCAGTGATCTCTCCCTAGTGGTGGTGTATAATGTGTATGTAGTGATCTCCCCCTAGTGGTGGTGTATAATCTGTATGTAGTGATCTCCTCCTAGTGGTGATGTATAATGTGTATGTAGTGATCTCCCCCTAGTGGTGGTGTATAATGTGTATGTAGTGATCTCCCCCTAGTGGTGGTGTATAATGTGTATGTAGTGATCTCCCCCTAGTGGTGGTGTATAATGTGTATGTAGTGATCCCCCCCTAGTGGTGGTGTATAATGTGTATGTAGTGATCTCCCCCTAGTGGTGGTGTATAATGTGTATGTAGTGATCTCCCCCTAGTGGTGGTGTATAATCTGTATGTAGTGATCTCCCCCTAGTGGTGATGTATAATGTGTATGTAGTGATCTCCCCCTAGTGGTGGTGTATAATGTGTATGTAGTGATCTCCCCCTAGTGGTGGTGTATAATGTGTATGTAGTGATCTCCCCCTAGTGGTGGTGTATAATCTGTATGTAGTGATCTCCTCCTAGTGGTGGTGTATAATCTGTATGTAGTGAGCTCCCCCTAGTGGTGGTGTATAATGTGTATGTAGTGATCTCCTCCTAGTGGTGGTGTATAATGTGTATGTAGTGAGCTCCCCCTAGTGGTGGTGTATAATCTGTATGTAGTGAGCTCCCCCTAGTGGTGGTGTACAAACAGTATCTCAGGAGCTCCCCCTGGTGGTGGCTGCAGGTAGAAGCGATTGGATGATTGGTCTCTGACCATAGTGAAGTTATATTTAGAAACAATGTATCTCAGGACATTGATTATTATATCTTTGTTGCTGTTTGTGAATCTCTTCTGTCATGTAATGGATTCTTAGCAGGTGGCATCACTTTACACCCATCAGAATCCGCTTCTAGTCCTGCAGCACACCTGGATTATGCTGATTTCCCGGGCCGCCCGTCCACCAGGACACGTGTGGGATTGTGTGTAGAGGTTGGATGTACAGAGATGTTCCATGCATTATTCATTTCTGCCAATTACTTTGGCAGCTCATGGCCAGATGGATCTTTAACATTCTGATGGGGGGCTCCAGGAGAAAGCGGATCCTTAGACTGAATGCAAAGCAGGAGCCGCGGATCAGCATCAGGAATGGGCTTTCAGGCAGCCTCTTGACTCCACAAGGCAAAAGATCAGGGGTGGATTAAATCAAGAAGCTGCTCGGGATATGAAGGGGGAGAGGGGCTGGATTTACATCACGAGAGCGAGAAGAAATAAGAAGTATCAATTCTAATAATAAGACAAAGGCAAAACATGGGATAATAATAATAATAAAAATAATAATAATAATAACAATAATTAATAATAATTATTAGTAATAATAAATAATAAATATAGCAATTGTATTATTATTATTGTTATCATTATTATTTATTATTACTGATAATTGTTATTAATAATTATTGTTATTATTATTACCAATAATAATAATTATCAGTAATAATAAATAGTAATGAGAATAACAATAATAGTTTTAATGAGGATTTATAATGTTATGTTTTCATTTATTTATGTATTTGCTAATTATAATAATAATAATTTATCACTTATTTCCTAAAATAACACTAATGCCGAATAATAAATTCACAAGAAGAAGAAATTACACTGATTTCATAACATAAAATAGTGCATTTAATTATTATTAATAATAATAATTCTGGATTTGCATAATAATAAGACTAATATGTTAAATCATAATAATGTTATTTATATGTTTTGAATTCATTACTATGTAAAATAATCTATCATTTATTTTCTAAAATATTAATAGTTCCAAGTAATAAATTAATAAGAATAAATTCCATGATATTATACATTAAATTATTAATCTAAGCCATTATACATTTGAATAATAGTAATAATAATGATAATATAATGATAAATGAATATTCGCTGTCGTTCTTCCTGCATCTTCTGCTCATGGACATTGATCTCAGGGAAACTTCCATCCAGAAATGAAGTGGTAACACAATGGGTTAACCTCGCTCTGCAGATCGTCACAGCACAAGGAGAGAAGTGGAGAATTATTATTTCAAATGCCCCGAAGGGAAGAAGGAAATGCAGCAAATCATCTGTAAAGGTCAATACAATAGCAGGTGACATAGTTAGCGGTATAAATAGCATGTGATAGGGGGGGGGGCACAAACTTATCCAATACAGAAGGATCCTCCAGGCCCAGATCAATAACCTTCATTACTACTAAGTCAACTGTACAATGGGATCTCTGCTTGCAGTCAGTGAACGGAAAGGTCAGGGGTCAGCAACTTGTGGCACTTTACCTGTTGCAAAACTACAACTCCCATCATTCACTAGCTGCAGGGACAATAGAAGTGACAAGCTGCAGATCACTTATGTAACCTAATCTGTGACCCAATGATCCCTCTCCTGAAATCCTCTGTGCTGCTGATGACCCCGCCCCCTCTGATGTGTTACCTGCAGCTTGTGCTCCTCCAGTTAGATCAGACTTTCCTCTCCTGAAATCCTCTGCGCTGCTGATGACCCCGCCCCCTCTGATGTGTTACCTGCAGCCTGTGCTCCTCCAGTTAGATCAGACTTTCCATTCCTGAAATCCTCTGCGCTGCTGATGACCCCGCCCCCTCTGATGTGTTACCTGCAGCTTGTGCTCCTCCAGTTAGATCAGACTTTCCTCTCCTGAAATCCTCTGCGCTGCTGATGACCCCGCCCCCTCTGATGTGTTACCTGCAGCCTGTGCTCCTCCAGTTAGATCAGACTTTCCATTCCTGAAATCCTCTGCGCTGCTGATGACCCCGCCCCCTCTGATGTGTTACCTGCAGCCTGTGCTCCTCCAGTTAGATGAGACTTTCCTCTCCTGAAATCCTCTGCGCTGCTGATGACCCTCCCCCTCTGATGTGTTACCTGCAGCCTGTGCTCCTCCAGTTAGATGAGACTTTCCTTTCCTGAAATCCTCTGCGCTGCTGATGACCCCGCCCCCTCTGATGTGTTACCTGCAGCCTGTGCTCCTCCAGTTAGATCAGACTTTCCTTTCCTGAAATCCTCTGCGCTGCTGCAGAACTTGCTCGATTTATTGTGACCCCCCACAAGGTCCACACATCACGTCTCCTGCTCTTGTATGACCCTGCAGAGGGTATGGGCTGTGGAGTAGCTCAAAGCAGAGAGCTAAGAGCACAGCAGTGTGAGGACATGTCCCATAAAGCTACAATCCTGGAGTATAAATCCATATTTCACAGTCCTGCTGCTACTAACATACAGAAAGGTCTGATTACATATCTCTCAAGGAATTATACCTAACACTGGCTGCAGAGAGCACAGCAGTGTGAGGACAGGATTCCAGTGCACTTAGAGAAGCCACAAATATAAAACCATATATCACAGTCCTGCTGCTACCAACAACATACACAAAGGTCTGATTACACATCTCTCCAAGGTGCATACATTTCACTGGCGGCACAGAGCACAGCAGTGTGAGGACATGCTTCCAGTGCACTTAGAGAAGCCACAAATATAAACCCATATATCACAGTCCTGCTGCTGGTCAAACCTGCTGACAGATTTCTTTTAACCCCTGCAGGGTGTCCTGTTAGGTGCCCCACCCTCGGGTCCCTGTGGCCGCCGCCCTGCAGCAGATCCTGGCTCCGTATAAATAAATGATGACAACAATAACAGCGATTTCTCCGGGGAAAAGTTTTTCCAAAAAAAAAAAAACCTGCAGAAAGTGAATGTGAAGGCGGAGAGCGGAGTCGGTCTTATCGCTGGTAATGACACCGGATCCAGAGTCTGGACGCCCAGATAAGAGCGGGGGGCGCAGCGGCTCGCCCCCTCCCCATCACTCCAGATGACATTACGTTATAGACTGTGACCTCTGCCGGAATAGGAATCAGCGCTACAGAATGTTACACAGCAGATACAATGTGAGGGCCACTGGATCTGCAAGGGTTAAAGGGGGCGGGGCTCATCCTCCTGATATCAGTGATGTCACATGTTACAATGTGCAACATAAGGGAGAGAAGCTTCTTATTAAAGGGGATGTTGATGGGGGAGGGGCAGGTGCTGATCACCTCACTATGAAATTAGTTGGGGTCCGACGCTTCCTTTTCGCTTCTCGCCTCCAGGTTTGTGTAGGAATCTGACAAGGAGGTGTGAACGCGGCGTGTAAAAATAACCGCGGATGTGTCGGAGAAGCGGATGGATATATATGGCAGGTGGGGATCCCAATCAGATGCTGCTGACATCTCCTTATGTGAAATGTAGGGCAACGTGAAGGGGGCCCCACCTCCGCTATAACACCTCCTCCCCGTGCGCGGCTCCGCTATAACACCTCACCCCCCCCCCCCCCCCCTGCGCGGCTCCACTATAACACCTCACCCCCCACCGCTATTCCACATCATCTAATTATACATTTATTACTATTTCCCCTAAAAGGAGCCCTATATAGCGTCCCCTCATGTGATTGGCCCCTCGAAAATGGTCCGGTGGTCCCCAGCTGCTGGTCAGAGCAATGGG
Organism: Engystomops pustulosus; assembly: GCF_040894005.1. Classification (NCBI taxonomy): domain Eukaryota; kingdom Metazoa; phylum Chordata; class Amphibia; order Anura; family Leptodactylidae; genus Engystomops; species Engystomops pustulosus. The sequence continues at coordinate 4,910,399 of NC_092420.1, forward strand.
GGCCTTGTAGGAGTCACATGACTCTTCTCTGAAGTCCTGCTCTCTTTTTATCAGTTCATTTTATGGAGGATCTTCTGGACTGGATACAAATGTAACAAACCCTCAGCAGAGGCTTTTAGCCTAAAGATGTAGATTTTCATTCACTGACAGCAAACGGAGGTCTTCAAAAATTGATACAAAGCCTATCATGGATTTATATTTCAGGATTGCCCTCACACTGCTGTGCAGCATTACACTACTCTATAGTCCCTATGCCTAGAACTGATAGAGGACATCCCCCCCAGTGTACCTGGAAACTACAATCCTGGAATATTAATCCATAATTCACAGTCCTGCTGCTACTAACAACATACCCAAAGGAATGATTAGACATCTCTCCTAGAACAATACTACAGAGAGCACAGAGTGCAGCAGTGTGAGGAACCCCTCCCAGTGCACTTGCAGGAACTAGTAGAATATAAATATATATTTTACAGTCCTGCTGCTACTAACAACATACCCAAAGGAGTGATTAGACATCTCTCCTAGAACAATACTACAGAGAGCACAGAGTGCAGCAGTGTGAGGAACACCTCCCAGTGCAGTAGCAGAAACTAGTAGAATATAAATCCTTATTTCACAGTCCTGCTGCTACTAATAGCATACCCAAATGAATTATTTGACAGCTCTCCAAGAACAGGACTGCTACAGAGAGCACAGAGTGCAGCAGTGTGAGGACCCCGCCCCCCTTCCCAATGCACTTGCAGAAACCAGCAGAATATAAATCCATATTTCACAGTCCTGCTGCTACTAACATACACGGAAGTCTGTTATACATCTCTCCAGGGACAATACATATCACTGACTGCAGTCTGTATGGTCCCAGCTGCTGACAGGTTCCCTTTACCATACATTTCCTGTATCTTCTGTCACATCTAGGACACGCTATGTGCGGTGTGTAGCCCTGCAGGACTGATGTGCCAGCGCTGGGCACGGCGGCGGATGGTGAATTGTGGGTATTAGTGGAGGCGCGGGGCTCATCCCGTGTATTTATGAGCCTGTTCAGAGCAGCGGCAGCGTCTCTATAACATCATTATACACGCGGCTTCATCTGAATTATAGATCCCTCTATCAGCGAGTGTATACAGCAGTCATAAACCGCCAAAAACACGGACTGAGCGCAAACTGAGACAAAGCGCCCAGAGAGGAGAGCGCCGGCATCACATAAAGCATCGGGAGGGGGTCCTGCTGCAGAAATCATCCTCGCATCTCCATGGCAACCGCCTCCACTGGCAACATTGTGCCAATCCAATACCAACGTGATATCTGTGTGAACAGGCGCTGATATACAGACAAGCCTGAAATACTCTGTGCTGCTGTAGACCCCCCCCCACCTCCTCCTCCTACTACTACTATGTTCCATCTGATTCATCAGCAATAGATTATCCTAAGGATTGAAAGTTCATTGAATACAGTTCACTGACCTCTTCCCAGTGCTATGAGTAAAATCTCCAGCTTCTGGTTGAATAGTACAGCAGTGTGAGGACACAACTCACACAGGGAAGCTAAAATCCTGGAATAGAAACAATATCACACAATATCACAATATCAGTGGCTGCACAGAGAGCAGAGCAGAGCAGTGTGAGGACACTACTCCAGTGCAGAGTGCAGTGCAGAGAGCAGAGCACAGCAGTGTGAGGACACTACTCCAGTGCAGTGCAGTGCAGAGAGCAGAGCACAGCAGTGTGAGGACACTACTCCAGTGCAGAGTGCAGTGCAGAGAACTTAGCACAGCAGTGTGAGGACACTACTCCAGTGCAGTGCAGAGAGCAGAGCACAGCAGTGTGAGGACACTACTCCAGTGCAGAGTGCAGTGCAGAGAGCAGAGCACAGCAGTGTGAGGACACTACTCCAGTGCAGAGTGCAGTGAGCAGAGCACAGCAGTGTGAGGACCCTACTCCAATGCAGAGTGCAGTGCAGAGAGCAGAGCACAGCAGTGTGAGGACACTACTCCAGTGCAGAGTGCAGTGCAGAGAGCAGAGCACAGCAGTGTTAGGACACTACTCCAGTGCAGAGTGCAGTGAGCAGAGCACAGCAGTGTGAGGACCCTACTCCAATGCAGAGTGCAGTGCAGAGAGCAGAGCACAGCAGTGTGAGGACACTACTCCAGTGCAGAGTGCAGTGCAGAGAGCAGAGCACAGCAGTGTTAGGACACTACTCCAGTGCAGAGTGCAGTGAGCAGAGCACAGCAGTGTGAGGACCCTACTCCAATGCAGAGTGCAGTGCAGAGAGCAGAGCACAGCAGTGTGAGGACACTACTCCAGTGCATTTTGTGAAATTATAATACTGAAATATAAATTCGTATTTCACAGTCCTGCTGCTATTAACACATCTCTCCAGTGACAATACATAACAGTGGCTGCAGAGACCACAGAGCACAGCAGTGTGCACATAGAGAAGCTACAATCCAAGAGTATAAATCTATATATCACAGTCCTGCTGCTACTAACAACATACACACAGGTCTGATTACACATCTCTCCAGGGAAAATACAAAACCCTGGCTACAGGGAGCACAGAGCACAGCAGTGATGGGACAGGACTCCAGTGCAAATCGAGAAGTTACAATACAGGAATATAAATCCATATATCACAGTCCTGCTGACAAAGGTCTGATTACACATCTCTCCAGGGATAATACCTAACACTGGCTGCAGAGTGTATGATCCCTTTAAGATTTAGAATGTAACCTTCCTTTAACCCTAAAAAGATCCTAGGACTATGCCTTATAATTCCAATATTTTATGAATGACCCCCCTTCTCTCCAGTATCGCTCCCCTCACCATTGCTGATCCCTGTTTTTAGTATTCCGTCCTGCGCTCACCTATTAACCCTATAATGTCTGGCAGTCATACGTTGGCAGAGCTGAGCGCTGTGGTTATGTTATTGTCCTGCTGAGCTGGAGTACATGAGGCGGCAGGGGCGCGACATCCTAAACACAGGTACCGGCTGATGCTGTACTTTCTACTCCAGAATCCGCCCTATAAATCACAGCTCTCTCCCTCCGGCGGCTCCAATGAGAGGGGCAGGCGCCCGCGCACGGTCATTAGATGGGTAATGTGGCGGGGGCACAGCCGAGGGAACACATGGGCTTTGGGCTGTTAGAAATTTTCCATTGGAATCTTATGATAAACCCTTTAGTCGCCGGAGCAGATTTTATTGGTTGAAAAGCCGAAAAATTCTTCATAGGGTTAAGTCTGAAAAATGTATCAGATTCTAATAAGAAACATTGTAATCATTAAGTTCAATAAGGTCTTAGGATGATACATGACCCTATTACATCTTCTGTAGGACATTGTGGACTTGTTACATCTTCTGTAGGACATTGTGGACCTGTTACATCTTCTGTAGGACATTGTGGACCTGTTACATCTTCTGTAGGACATTGTGGACTTGTTACATCTTCTGTAGGACATTGTGGACCTGTTACATCTTCTGTAGGACATTGTGGACTTGTTACATCTTCTGTAGGACATTGTGGACTTGTTACATCTTCTGTAGGATATTGTGGACTTGTTACATCTTCTGTAGGATATTGTGGACTTGTTACATCTTCTGTAGGACATTGTGGACTTGTTACATCTTCTGTAGGACATTGTGGACTTGTTACATCTTCTGTAGGACATTGTGGACTTGTTACATCTTCTGTAGGACATTGTGGACTTGTTACATCTTCTGTAGGACATTGTGGACTTGTTACATCTTCTGTAGGACATTGTGGACTTGTTACATCTTCTGTAGGACATTGTGGACTTGTTACATCTTCTGTAGGATATTGTGGACTTGTTACATCTTCTGTAGGACATTGTGGACTTGTTACATCTTCTGTAGGACATTGTGGACTTGTTACATCTTCTGTAGGACATTGTGGACTTGTTACATCTTCTGTAGGATATTGTGGACTTGTTACATCTTCTGTAGGACATTGTGGACTTGTTACATCTTCTGTAGGATATTGTGGACCTGTTACATCTTCTGTAGGATATTGTGGACCTGTTACATCTTCTGTAGGATATTGTGGACCTGTTACATCTTCTGTAGGATATTGTGGACTTGTTACATCTTCTGTAGGACATTGTGGACCTGTTACATCTTCTGTAGGACATTGTGGACTTGTTACATCTTCTGTAGGACATCGTGGACTTGTTACATCTTCTGTAGGACATTGTGGACTTGTTACATCTTCTGTAGGACATTGTGGACTTGTTACATCTTCTGTAGGACTTTGTGGACTTGTTACATCTTCTGTAGGATATTGTGGACTTATTACATCTTCTGTAGGACATTGTGGACCTGTTACATATTCTGTAGGATATTGTGGACTTGTTACATCTTCTGTAGGACATTGTGGACTTGTTACATCTTCTGTAGGACATTGTGGACTTGTTACATCTTCTGTAGGATATTGTGGACTTGTTACATCTTCTGTAGGACATTGTGGACTTGTTACATCTTCTGTAGGACATTGTGGACCTGTTACATCTTCTGTAGGATATTGTGGACTTGTTACATCTTCTGTAGGATATTGTGGACTTGTTACATCTTCTGTAGGACATTGTGGACTTGTTACATCTTCTGTAGGACATTGTGGACTTGTTACATCTTCTGTAGGACATTGTGGACTTGTTACATCTTCTGTAGGACATTGTGGACTTGTTACATCTTCTGTAGGACATTGTGGACTTGTTACATCTTCTGTAGGACATTGTGGACTTGTTACATCTTCTGTAGGACATTGTGGACTTGTTACATCTTCTGTAGGATATTGAGGCCTTATTGCACTTTTTGCAGGACATTTCGCATGGTCATGTTACATCATCTGTAGGACATTGTTGTCTTATTACATTTTATGTAAGAATTGGACGTGGCCATATAACAGCTTCATGTGACTGAATCTCTTTGGATCCTATAAGAGGTGTCCCTCCCCTGATTTTGGCACAGTTGAAATTTTCTTTCTTGTCCCCACCATTTATAAGAAATCATACTTGGGGTGCCCACTGTCAGGTGGGTGGATCTAGGCTGGAGCACCGCCTACTTGGCAGGAAAGAACCTAATTTGCTCAGGAGCAGTGCAGCCAAGGGAAAAAATTCCAAGTATTTTGGAAACAGCTGAGCGGCCCCTGGTAAGGGATGGAAAGAGATGGGGGTGTTGGAGGAGGCTTATGGTTCTCTATAATTCAGCAGTTTGGCGCAAACCACAGAAACCGCCTTAAAGGGGTTTTCCCATGAAACGAGGCCTGACTTTCTGATCTGCCCCTGACCCTGTGTCCATTCACTCATCGAGTCACAGGCTGCGGCACGCTACATATATCAGATAAGTAGCCAGTGATATCTAAGAGTTAATAACTGGCAGCGGGGACCCCGCACCCTGACACCCTAAAGACTCAGGACTTAAGTGTTCGCACCTTTCATCATAACAGTTTCCTCTGGAAGGTAATGGCCAGATCCTTCTCCCCATTAGCACCCTCTCTCCGCACTCACCCACTGGACTCATTAGCGCTGCAGACAGATGACCCTCGGTGGCCGGTGGACAGTCGCCGCTGGCTGAGCGCACTTATACATGAGCTCCAGAACAAATGGACAAAACACGGCCCTAATGCCGCAGTAATGGAGTGGAAGACACAAATGGATGTTTCCCAGCAGGGCCCTGACCTGCCCCGTTCTGCACAATTAACCTTATAATATCCACTTCATCTGCTGCGTGGATGTGCGCAGAGCCCTCCGGCACAGCGGGGGTTACTCCCAGTGCTCCGTGTCCGGATTCCTTCTCCTTGGATCCTGGAGACATTTCTGTTACAATATAGCAGCGAAAATCCTGGGGCCTATGCAACACATATAACCCCAGGGAAGATGCATTACTGCGATATGATGTCACTGTTCCAGCATGATGATGTCACTACTGCGATATGATGATGTCACTACTGAGATATGATAATGTCACTACAGCAATATGATGATGTCATTATCCTGGTATGATGATGTCACTGATCCCAGCGTGCCGACCTTGTGCTCTTGAGGTCTCTGCTTTATTAATATCCTCCTATGAGCTCACTAATGGACCAGCGCCATGTGTATATGGTGGGCACCGGGCCCTTAGATTAGATACACCGGAGGTGATACCTGCTTCCCTGTGATGCCGGCTCCCAGTCATTGCTTCTAACCTCTTCATTTTCATTATCTCACAATTTGCTTGATTACATTTGGGTCCCCGTCCTGGTTCCTCCCGGCTCTCGCTTTAGTCTTATCTCCCACCACAGTCATTAAAGATGTCGATACCAATTGTCCCGATGCCCGATCTCAATTACACATTAATCCTTAATAACAAGAGGGTTTTCCTCTAGGATTTGGTCAGTGGATTGTATGGTGGAGGCAAATCTATAGCCACACATCTGTAACATGGCAGAGCATGACCCGGCTCACACACAGAGGCTCCCGGCTCACACACAGAGGCTCCCGGCTCACACACAGAGGCTCCCGGCTCACACACAGGGGCTCCCGGCTCACACACAGGGGCTCCCGGCTCACACACAGGGGCTCCCGGCTCACACACAGGGGCTCCCGGCTCACACACAGGGGCTGCAATAACCCTATGACTGGGCTCCAGTATCCTCATCTACATCACCAGGCCTAGTGTGTGCGCGGACGTATCAATCTCTACACAATGATTCCTACACCATTCCGATATATGGATTTATATTCCAGGATTGTACCTTCTCCAAGTGCACTGATGTCCTCACACTGCTGTGCTCTGTGCTCTCTGCAGCCAGTGTTATGTACTGTCCCTGGAGAGATGTGTAATCAGACCTCACACTGCTGTGCTCTGTGCTCTCTGCAGCCAGTGTTATGTATTGTCCCTGGAGAGATGTGTAATCAGACCTCACACTGCTGTGCTCTGTGCTCTCTGCAGCCAGTGTTATGTATTGTCCCTGGAGAGATGTGTAATCAGACCTCACACTGCTGTGCTCTGTGCTCTCTGCAGCCAGTGCTATGTATTGTCCCTGGAGAGATGTGTAATCAGACCTCACACTGCTGTGCTCTGTGCTCTCTGCAACCAGTGTTATGTATTGTCCCTGGAGAGATGTGTAATCAGACCTCACACTGCTGTGCTCTGTGCCTTCTGCAGCCAGGGTTATGTATTGTCCCTGGAGAGATGTGTAACCAGACCTCACACTGCTGTGTTCTGTGCTCTCTGCAGCCAGTGTTATGTATTGTCCCTGGAGAGATGTATATTCATACCTATGTGTGTTTTTAGTAGCAGCAGGACTGTGATATATAGATTTATATTTCCGGATTATAGCTTCTCTAAGTGCCTTCCATTCCAAATTTCCCAGTTCTGCTGCTGCTACTAACAAAACACACAGAGCTAAAACTGGCTGCAGAGAGCACAGAGCACAGCAGTGTGAGGGCACACCCCAGTACACTTAGAGAAACTACAAAAAATATTAATCCATATTTCACAGTCCTGCTGCTACTAACATCAGACACAAAGGTCTGACGATACATAACATAGCCTGTATGGTCACTCCTGCTGACAGGTTCCCTGTAAGTTCATCATGTAGGAAATACTGTAATGTCGATATAAATACTTTGACCTTGAACATGTGTAAAACCTATTGATAATGACTTACCTTCATGGGCAGGAGGTAAATGCGCTTGTCCGTTATATCACCTTGTGGATCCCGGAGCCGTAGAATGAATTCCCCATGATCCATAAAGTCGGCTCCAGCACTCTCCTGCGGGTCCCTGCATCCTCTGGATTATTTGATGTGGAGGTTATCATTCTGCTCTGCATTGGGAGATGATGATTTTATGAGCGGTGTCTGTGTCGGGCTGACAATATACGATCATTTTAATAAGATTGGCGCATTAGGCGTCCTGGAAGCGGCGGGGAATGTGCATTAAAATGTCATCAGAGCGTTTTGTAAAGACAATCACTTGGCACAAACTCCAGAGGAACGGCCACGGGATAGGAAGGAGGGAATCGCTTTATCCATAGGGACCACGTCTGAAATATTATGGGGTCTCCGCATACAGATCAGGCTCTGCAGGGTCTCCTGGAAGTTACTTGTATCGACCCTTGACCTCATATCTTAGTCTCCTCAGAAGTCATGTTGTGGTCTTCTCATCCATGGTGGCTGCTGGTGCTGGAGGGACCTCCTGACCTCATGGTGCTTCCCTCCAGCTCTGCAGGACTCTTCAGGTTATTTATCGTCTGCTGGAACACTCTGAGACATTTTTAATGATGAGAACTTGCCTAATGGTTTCCCCAGGATCCAGGACTTTTGAGAAGCTTTTGTTGACCTCTTGTTTTTCCAAAGAAGGGACAAAACTTATGCTTCTTCCATTGTCAGAAGTAATGGTGGAGGTCATGGCTGAGGACATTGTGATGCCCATCCGTAAGGATTTCTCAGTCGGAGTCTATTGGTGGGAAGTTCTACCATAGTTTGGAGACAATCGAGGTCCCAGAAAGTTTTCGTTGCATTAGGTTGTTTTTGGAGAAAGAATTTGGTCCTTCAAGGGTCCTACTAATCTTCCTCTACTGTTACTTCTTAAACAAAATTTCATCTTGAAGTCTTGTAAGTAGGGATAACCGGAACCTGAGGGGTAGCAAACCCGAATGCTCACCCCCATTAGTGTTACCCTTTAACCTGCCACTGGAAAAGCCGGCAGTGGAGCATGCTCCTCCGTATATCTAAGGATCGACCCTCCCCGTGACATCATCGGGGAGCAATGATCATAGAGTACGTGGTGCCAGGACCATTCACTGGTGTGGATGTCAAATGCCGAACCCAAACTTCTTTCTGAAGTCCATTGCTGAAGACATAGTGGTTCAGGTCATCACAACTTATAAGACATTGGGGAAAATTTACTTACCTGGTCCTGTCGCGTTCCCTGATTCGGACGGTCCGACGAGGATTCGGGTCCGCCGCGATTCATGAAGATCGTGCGCCCAAGTTCCTGCATCTGTCGCTTCCGTGCCGAGGTCCGCCGGAGTTCACCTTCTTGTTCCTGGTGCATGTAAGTGTGTTTCTTGTGACACAATTCTAAATGTTAAATCTTGCACTTTGCCCGAATCCTTGGGGTTGTCCGATGGCCCACCCCCCGATTTCTGCTGCGTGCCAAAATCCGATCACATGCAACATAATCCCCGGCGTGATTTGGCACAAAACGGAAATCGTGAGAAAAACCCGGCGAAAATGAGCTCCGTGGACCCTTAGTAAATGAGCCCCATTATGACCACGAATACCCCCTGCCTTGTGTTCTTCTTATCTGAGTACTTGGCACCACGTCTGGGTATTCCCGGATAACAGTTTACCAAAGGGGGAGGTGTCAGTCACGAGTCGGCTTATTAAGATCCCTTCATCTATGAGGACCTGCTAAAAGCGACATTGCTGTTATACAGAAGACCCAAGTGTTTGGACTAAGTTGACATCAGGGACTTTGATCTCTCCTAAGGTTTTGGGGGGTTGACTCCTTACATTACTGATTATGAAGATGTTGGGTAGCTGAGTCCAGCTCAGGTACAGCTCCATATGTTGTATAATGGCCATGAATGGTCCTGCAGATCAGTGGCACCTCAGGTCCTTCAAGCATCGGATTAGAATCTGGTCCCCTCCGACTGAAACTGATTACAAAGTCCATCACAATCTCAAACCGCTCAGTAATTAGCCCAAAGTGTCCTAGACGGGCAAAGACATATACATGGAGTTTTTTCCTGTATCTGCCACAGCCGGTTGTCCTGATTCCTGCCAGGGATCGATCCCTTATCTGTGAGATGCAGGTTCGGTTACAAGATGTGGAGGAGACATTCAATGAGCGTCAAAAAAGAAAGAACAAAACCCAAGCAATTTGTCCGGGACCTTGGTGCATCGGGCGGAGGTGAAGGAAACAATCGTTACTTTGCGTCTCCGTCTCGATTTTGCTCTTCTGCTTCTCTAATTGTTCTGTGAAGGTTTAATGCTCACGTTGGATTTCCTTATTTACGGCGGTGACATGAGGCGCAGTCTTCTTAATCTTGGCCTCGAGGGGAGGCAAAAGACCAGGTTTTCAGGGTAATAAAACTGCAGCAATCAACTCGCTTCACTGTTAATTAAAATGAAGTTAATTGGTTACCATGTGTTACAGAAATGTGAGTAATGAGAAGGACGGATTTTAGGGTGAGCCAAGAACGGGAGGGAATATTAACCCATAATGTACATTGTACATCATCATGGATGACCTGCTTTATACTGGTTTCTGGGGTCTCCTCCAGCGGTGGTCCACATCCATCCTCTGTGGTAGCGATGGGCAAAATCCCACCTGGATTGGATCCCATTACTCATCGCGGTCATCTTCCTAATGATTTCAGGTCTCGTCATCATTATAATAATAATACATATCTGTCATCATAACCAACATAATAATCATAATCATCACCAAAATCCCCATCATAATCATCTTTATCATCAAAGTAGCCTTCATGACCACTATTGACAATCTCCATCATCCTAACCAGCTTTACAAGCATCGTAGTCATGTTTGTCCTCATCATGGTGGTTTGTACAATCATAAAAACTTCCATCGTGGTCATCTTTATCTTCAGCTTGGACATTTTCATCATCAAGGTAGACTTCATGGCCACTACTGCCATCTTCTTCATCATCATCCTAACCAGCTTTACAAGCATCATAGTCATCTTCATCATAGTGGTCTTCAAAATCCTCAGTAAAGTTTCCAGTAATCATATGATCTCATTATCATCTTCATGGACTTCTTGACCAGTTCTGCCATCTCCTTCATCATCATTCCAATCATCTTCACAAGAAACATAGTCATCTTCATCATAGTGGTCTTCAAAATCCTCATTATGATCTCCATCCTCATCTAGGACGTTATCATCTTCATAGTCTTCATGACCGCTACTGCCATCTCCTTCATTATCATCCCAACCATCTTCAGAAGCATCACAGTCATCTCCATCATAGTAGTCTCCAAAATCCTCACTGAAGCTTCCAGTAATCATTGTGATCTCCATCCTCATCTCGGACGTTATCATCTTCATAGTCTTCATGACCAGTTCTGCCATCTCCTTCATCTTCATCCCTTTTGCCTTGTTGCCTTTGGATATTTGTTTGGCTGATTTGGTCTTTTGTTGCCTTTGGATATTTGTTTGGCTGATTTGGTCTCTTGTTGCCTTTGGATGTTTGTCTTCTGTGTTAATCTGGAGGAATTGGAGATTGTGGTGGAGTCGCTTTGAACTTCTTCTGCTTCTTAAGTCACATTTACATTGGAATAATTGTCCTCAGATGGAGAAGTGAGCAGAGCTCCTCGTGCTCCTCTGCTCCGCTGCTCTGCCACACACAGAAGACGCCAGGAGCCGCGCATTAATATTTCATTATGATGCAGGGAAGGCGGCAGAACTAACATGTGTTCCTACTCATGTAAATCTGTATGTTACAGCACAGTCACCGCTTGGATAAGTACAAATCCCTTCATTGTCTTCAGACATTTGCATAGGAAGCTTCCTGGGCCATGACTTACCTGCTGGGCCATGACTTACCTGCTACAGGAGATGATCGCCACCCCAGAAATGACAGAGGGGACCCCCGCAGGGTCCTCCAGGATTAGCCCGCGATCTTTTAAGTCCCTCATTTCTCCGCCTAGTCCAGTGTGTACATGAAGAGTAACACTGTATCCATCTATTATTTGACTTGTCTCATAGCTGGAGACTGGCTGCTATGATGTCTCCCATACACTGCAGGCAGAAAGTAGAGGAGAACCTGATCTATCACACAGAAGCATCAGAGGGGTCAGATAGGACATTATAGACAAGGACTGACCTGTGCTGATGGGAAAAAAGCACATGGGGTTAGATAGAAACTTACCATTATCTCCAGCAGCCTCTGTCTGTACCTATGTCTCTCCTCTCTCACTCCGAAGCAGCAATATGATCATACAGGACATTATAGAGAGGTACTGACCTGTAGTAATGTAATAAAGCACATGGGGTTAGATAGAAGCTTACAATTCTCTCCAGTAATAATAATAATTCCTTTATTTATATAGTGCACACAGATTACGCAGCGCTGCAAAGAGCTTGTCAAGTCAGTCCCCGTCCCCAATGGGGCTCACAATCTAAACAACCTACCAGTATGTTTTGGAGTGTGGGAGGAAACCGGAGGACCTGGAGGAAACCCACGCAAACACGGAGAGAACATACAAACTCTTTGCAGATGTTGACCTGGGACTTGAACCCAGGTCCCCAGCGCTGCAAGGCTGTAGTGCTAACCACTAAGCCACCATGCTGCTCTAAACAGTAGCATCTGTCTCTTTCATCAGCAGCATCATATAGGACACTATAGAGCAGTGCTGACCTGTACTCTAGGAAATAAGGCACATGGGGTGAGATAGAAGCTTACAATTCTCTCCTGCAGCATCTGTCTATGACTGTGTCTCATCTCTATCACTGACCTGCACTTTAGGAAATAAAGCACTTGGGGTGAGATAGAAAACTAACTAATATCTCCAGCAGGAGGAGGGGATGAACCTGAAAAGTAGAAATGTCTTGATCTATTTACTAGTGATGTATAGGATTGCTTTAAGTATCCAGCACATGTGCCATGTGGGCCGGACAGTCCCCGGGTCGGCAGGTGGCACATGGCAGCGCTCTGCCGCCTCTCATCGCGGCGCGTTAATTACCTTTAATCTTCTGGAAGCGCTGACATGATGACAGCCGCGCGGCGTCTCCTGCCTTATCATCTCGTGCCTTGTCTATATTCATTGCCACTTTACATACATTATATGGGGGACGCCCGCGCCATAATTGAAATGTTTTACTTGTACAGTTGCCAGAAATGGAGGAGCCGGAGAACAAACCGCGTGATATCCGGGTCATGGATCCGGAGTACCCCCACATCCGAGGGATAGACCACAGGGGTGCAGCATATCCCCCCCTCCATGTGCTCTGTATACAGCCGGGATGTTATACTCCCTGTCTGATGCTCACTTAGGGGGGGTCACTCATCAGGTCCCCCAGGAATGAGCCCCCCGCTTGTTTCTGCTTCTGCAGCAATTAGTTGCAATTTGTGTTTTCAGCATCTGATTCACTTGGAAACAGATTTATTTCCCTGTAATGTGTCTGTGGAGACCGAGCGCAGACCCCAGGAGCGGCAGCTGCACCATGAGACCACCCAGAGACCCAGGACTAGGACCAAGGAGACCCCAAAGCAAAGTGTAAGGGGGAGTGCATAAAAATCTTATTGTAATAATGAACATATAATACTGCCACACACGGTGCGCCAGTTTTCTGTCGAACTTTGCACGTTCTTTTTAGTGTAAACTCCTTGTACAGGAATAAGAAGTGTCTGCACCACAATCGTGTCGCACGTGACCGTTTTGTTTTTCATGCAACACAAATTAGGGGGTGTCCGGTGCTCCGTCGGATCGTGCACCAGATTTCTCATGGAAAGTCCAACAGAATTGTGTCGCACGCTTCATGGTAATGGCGCACCAAAAAAAAGCCATGCACTCTGTCGGAGCAGTGCAGGGGGCACCAGATTCATGAAGAACGTGCACCAGAAATCCTGAATCTGGCGCCCCCTGCATTATACACAGGACACTGCATTTAGTGCACTCCGCACTACTCCTTGTGAATGAGCCCCACTGCTCCCATAGTGTCATCTCTGATCGCCTCTGTCCGTGTCCTCTGGTATTTTTGGAGATGTCTCCACTCTGATTGGTTACATTGGCCGCTCCGCTGCTACATGGTGATTGTCATCTTCAGGTTTTGGTAGAATATTTTCCCAGCGGTTTCACTTCAGCAGCCGCCAGGTGCGTAACAGGGGCGTCCGCTATGAGCCGCAGGTAGGAGGATGGAGGTTATACAATGTGTCGCCTCTTGTTACATTCTCTATATGACACATCACTTCCCAGCAGCCTCTTCTCTCCGGGGATTACGCTCTATGGGATAATCCGCCGCCATCTCCCACCTGTGGGGACATGAGATCCGGATAATATTCCCAGGTGTCGTTATTGAGAATATAATTTGGGGAATCCTCCGCTGGGCTGTGACGTCTAATGACTCTGCACAGATTAGCGGCTTCTTACACCATTTATCTAAATGCGTTTAGCGTTTTACATTGGTAATTTTCCTCTCCGCTGCCTCCCGGGCCGGGGCAGGGCTCCCAGGCGCCGGGCTTCCCATCTTCTCTCTGTAATGTGCAGGGGAACCAGGTCTGGATGGAAGTAATTAAAGAGGAACCCCACCCGATACAGTGACCCCCAAACCGCCCAAATGTTGTAGGAGAGAAACAAGAGATGCAGCGTACGCAACGCGCCACGTAAATTCTGTTAATTACCTCCATATCCCCTTCACATTGTGTCCCCCCCAGCTCCCTGTTACATTGTAGCTTCTCTAATATTGTGCCCCTCAGCTCCCCCCATGCAGTATTAAAGCCCCCTCAGCGGCTCCTCCTACTTTTGTGGCCCCTAGTAGATCCCCCTCATAGTATACCTTCGCTTACTGTGCCCCTAAGCAGCTTCCCATTTTATTGTGCCCACCCCATTATTCATATATTACAGTCCTGCTGCTACTAACAACATAAACAAAGGTCTGATTACACATCTTTCCAGGGACAATACCTAATAATTGCTGAAGAGAGCACAGAGCACAGCAGTGTGAGGGCACACCCCCAGTACAATCCTGGAATATAAATCCATATATCACAGTCCTGCTGCTACTAACAACACACACAAAGGTCTGATTACACATCTCTCCAGGGACAATGCTTACACATACATGCTGCACATACAATCTATTATTATTCCTTCTCATATAATAAGAAAATAAATGTCACCTTCACCTTAGAGGAGGAGGAGCCAAGTGCAGATTCCCATTAACCCCTTGTTGTCCCGGTCGCTCTGTGTCCCGGGGAGCAGCTTCCATCCTTTGCTCCCGCAGAGATAAGTGAAGATTCAGATGTATGAATTTATGTAAACACTCGGAGCAGAGCTCTCGGCGTAATCAGCGCGCTCTCAGCCGCCATCCGCGCTCTCCCCAAACATTTTAATGATTTGATTACCAGACGCAATCTCTTCATTCTTTTAATTAACTGTTTTTTTCTTTTTAATTTTATTCACTCCTTGAAAAAAAAATTACATTGAAAAGGGTTTTCTGCGATAAGAGACTTTTTATCTATTTTTTTCTACGGCAGTAGACATAAAACTGGAGAAAACCTCTTCCCATGAAAAATCTCTTCCCATGATCCTCTGCCACCAGCATGCACATAGTCATGTGACTAGTCCTGTTATCCCAGGGTCTCTTGCCTCAGGGTCTTCAGCCTCAGTATCTCCAGCCTCAGGGTTTTCAGCCTCAGTATCTCCAGCCTCAGGGTCTCCAGCCTCAGGGTCTTCAGCCTCAGTATCTCCAGCCTCAGGGTTTTCAGCCTCAGTATCTCCAGCCTCAGGGTTTTCAGCCTCAGGATCTCCAGCCTCAGGGTTTTCAGCCTCAGGATCTCCAGCCTCAGGGTCTTCAGCCTCAGGATCTCCAGCCTCAGGGTCTTCAGCCTCAGGATCTCCAGCCTCAGGGTCTTCAGCCTCAGTATCTCCAGCCTCAGGGTTTTCAGCCTCAGTGGGGCAAATTTACTTACCCGGTCCATTCGCGTTCCAGCGGCGGCTTCTCCGCTCTGGATTCGGGTCCGGCCGGGATTTAATAAGGTAGTTCTTCCGCCGTCCACCAGGTGGCGCTGCTGCGCTGAAAGTAAACTCATCGCGCCGGAATGCACCGAGCTGGACCAGGTGAAGGTAAGCGGTCCTTATGCGACACATTTTCGGTTTTTAAATGCGGCGGTTTTTCCGAATACGTCGGGTTTTCGTTTGGCCACGCCCCCCGATTTCCGTCGCGCGCATGCCAGCGCCGATGCGCCACAATCCGATCGCGTGCGCCAAAATCCCGGGGCAATTTAAGTACAAGCGGCGCAAAACGGAAATATTCGGGTAACACGTCGGGAAAACGCGAATCGGGCCCTTAATAAATGACCCCCAGTATCTCCAGCCTCAGGGTTTTCAGCCTCAGTATCTCCAGCCTCAGGGTTTTCAGCCTCAGTATCTCCAGCCTCAGGGTTTTCAGCCTCAGTATCTCCAGCCTCAGGGTTTTCAGCCTCAGTATCTCCAGCCTCAGGGTTTTCAGCCTCAGTATCTCCAGCCTCAGGGTTTTCAGCCTCAGTATCTCCAGCCTCAGGGTTTTCAGCCTCAGTATCTCCAGCCTCAGGGTTTTCAGCCTCAGTATCTCCAGCCTCAGGGTTTTCAGCCTCAGTATCTCCAGCCTCAGGGTTTTCAGCCTCAGTATCTCCAGCCTCAGGGTTTTCAGCCTCAGGATCTCCAGCCTCAGGGTCTTCAGCCTCAGGATCTCCAGCTCTTGCAAAACTACAATTTTTATCATGTAAGTCCCTTCCCCCGAACAACCCATGAACCCGAATCTAAACCTCACCTTGTCCTCTGACCACGACTTGCCCTAATGTGCCAGGACTTTCCCTTTAAATCAGGGACTGTCCTCAAAAAATTTTGTGGGAAGCCTCTTAGTGATGTATAAAAATGTAATCAAAGTGCAGAAAGATGATTGATAAATGGATAGATAGATAGATAGATAGATAGATGGGTAGATAGGAGATAGGTGGATGGAGAGATAGATAGGAGATAGATAGATAGGAGATAGAGATAGATAGATAGGAGATAGAGATAGATGGATAGATAGAGAGATAGATAGATAGATAGATAGATAGGAGATAGATAGATGGAGAGATAGATAGATAAGAGACAGATATGAGATAGATAGATAGAGAGAGAGAGATAGGAGATAGATAGATAGATAGATAGATATGAGATAGATAGATAGATAGGAGATAGATATGACATAGATAGGAGATAGATAGATAGATAGATAGATAGGAGATAGATAGATAGATAGATAGATAGATAGGAGATAGATAGATAGATAGATAGGAGATAGATAGATAGATAGATAGATAGATAGATAGATAGATAGATAGATAGATAGGAGATAGATATATAGGAGATAGATAGATAGATAGATAGATAGGAGATAGATAGATAGATAGACACATGTGACAGATTGTTATCATAAATATTTTGCTTCTGTAACAATGTTTCACTTGGACAAAACACAACACAAACTCTTGATTAAGACGGAGCCATTGATTTCTGGGAGATGGGGGTTGCTGGGAGTCGGAGGAGCGGGTGCAGGGGGAGGTGCTCCGTGTTACCCTCTAATGATTATAATTATGATGTTTGTAATTAGCTATTGGAGGTTTTGGCTCCTGGCCAGTGCAGCGCCTCTTGTCATTTTGTCACAATTAACATATTGACTTCTTGTGGCATTTCCTGTGTCTTGTTGTAGCCCAGTCCCTCGTCTTTTACGCCTCCGCAGCGATCAATAATTCTCTGTAAACGCCTTGTGCGCACCAAAATACTGTCCACTTTCCAATCGGTTTTATGTTGTATTTAACTAAATCCCAGGAGGCTGAAGGTGTCTGTATGTAACTCATGGAGCAATTCCAATAGATGAAACCCAGTCCTGAGATGTCCCAGATATACAATCATTATGGGAGGAAAGACCACAGAAATAATACCTTCAGTCTATACCCCAGAGCTGCACTCACTATTCTGCTGCTGGTGCAGTCACTGTGTACATACATGACATTACTTATCCTGTACTGATCCTGAGTTACATCCTGTATTATACCCCAGAGCTGCACTCACTATTCTGCTGCTGGTGCAGTCACTGTGTACATACATGACATTACTTATCCTGTACTGATCCTGAGTTACATCCTGTATTATACCCCAGAGCTGCACTCACTATTCTGCTGCTGGTGCAGTCACTGTGTACATACATGACATTACTTATCCTGTACTGATCCTGAGTTACATCCTGTATTATACCCCAGAGCTGCACTCACTATTCTGCTGCTGGTGCAGTCACTGTACATACATGACATTACTTATCCTGTACTGATCCTGAGTTACATCCTGTATTATACCCCAGAGCTGCACTCACTATTCTGCTGCTGGTGCAGTCACTGTGTACATACATGACATTACTTATCCTGTACTGATCCTGAGTTACATCCTGTATTATACCCCAGAGCTGCACTCACTATTCTGCTGCTGGTGCAGTCACTGTGTACATACATGACATTACTTATCCTGTACTGATCCTGAGTTACATCCTGTATTATACTCCAGTGCTGCACTCACTATTCTGCTGCTGGTGCAGTCACTGTGTACATACATGGCATTACTTATCCTGTACTGATCCTGAGTTACATCCTGTATTATACCCCAGAGCTGCACTCACTATTCTGCTGCTGGTGCAGTCACTGTGTACATACATGACATTACTTATCCTGTACTGATCCTGAGTTACATCCTGTAGATCTTTTATTTTATATAAAAGTAAAAAACATAACAATACAAACAAAACCTAATATACAATATATACAATATCTTACTTGCTGGTCCAGCCCCATTCATACCTAGCAAAAACAATAACTTACAATACACCGAAATGATTAAACACCAAATACCACAACCCCCACCCAACCGATTATCACAACCTAAACCAAACCAATAAACAATAAGACAAGCCACACCCACAAATAAACATAAATGACTATAAATATACATAAACCCACCCCACACCCTCTAATAACAAACCACCCCACACCCATTTTTTTTTTTTTTTTTTTTTTTATAAATATATAATAACAAATACACATAACACTACACTAAACTAAATCCCTCGCCCGCACCCTCCCCTTCCCCCCAGACACTGGTCTAACGTCCAAAGTTTGCGTTAAGTAGTCCAGACCAGTGCCCAGGTCAGTTCATAAGTCCACCACTATCACCCCCCTCCCAACCTAACACTATGTCCCAAACCCCACTATATACAATATATACAATATATACACTAATTACAACATAACAAAGAAAACAGAATACAAATTAAACCTGAACAACATTAATCAAAACCACATAAAGCCCAGGTTCGGTGCCTGCAAACCCCAACATCACTACATGCCCAGATACAAAACAAAAATCTACAGTGCAGCATCAGCCCAACACCAGGAGAGGAGATGACAGACTAAGGGACACTAAAGGAGAACCCCCTCCAAAGGAGAGAGGCCCTCCCCGTGCCCAGCCTCTCATACTCCAGAGAGCGCACCTTCACCAGGTCACCCACAATGTTCCTAACCACCTCATCCACCGGGAGGATTTTACGCTGCGTCGACACTAAACACCGTGCGTTCCACGTGTGGTACCTGACCACTAGACTGACTAGGAATAACGTGCAGCGGTCCCGGCCACCCAGGCCTCTGAATGCTCCATAGGCCCACTCCGCATAGGAGAGACCGGCCAACCCGGGCCAATGGATGGAAGCGCCCACCCGGTTGTACACCTCTGTGTTATAGGGGCACTGAAGCAGGAAGTGGTCCATGCTCTCCAGCAGGCCACCGCACTCCTCCCGGGGACAACCCCTTTCCTCAGAGCTCCTACACTTCAGATTGTCCCTCACACACAGCTTTCCATGGAAGCAGCGCCAAGTCACGTCCCAAAACTTCAAGGGGATCCTGATGGAATTCAATAAACTCAAACCCACCCCCAGATCCCGACTTGGGCAATCCCTGAGGGCCAGAGGCTTCTGGAAATGGGTCAACAGAACCCTCTTGTCAAGGATTTTCCTCGACATGGTCCTGATCTCCCACATTCCCAGACCCCACCGGCGAATCACCTTCAGAACCGGGGCAGCGTAAG
This sequence comes from Engystomops pustulosus, assembly GCF_040894005.1. Lineage (NCBI taxonomy): Eukaryota > Metazoa > Chordata > Amphibia > Anura > Leptodactylidae > Engystomops > Engystomops pustulosus. The sequence continues at coordinate 4,930,246 of NC_092420.1, forward strand.
CCGGAAGATGCCCATGTGGTGTACGGAGATCCTTCACTTGTGCTCCTGTTTCCCATTCCTGGAAGAAAGGCCGAAACCATCCCCTGCAGGAGTCTACCCACGGAGGAGCCCATCCCCTGCAGGAGTATACCCACGGAGGAGCCCTCTCTTTCCAGAGGTTTGCTACATTGATCTTAAGAAAGGTATTCACTAGGAACACCACAGGGTTGACCATACACAACCCTCCTTGTCTCCTCGTGCGGTAAGTAACCTCCCTCTTGATAAGGTTCAGCCTATTCCCCCATAACAGCTGGAAGAACAGACTGTAAACCCGAGTCCAGAGGGGTTCTGGCAACATGCACACACTGCCCAGATATATCAGTAATGGGAGCAGGTAAGTTTTAATCAGGTTAACCCTTTCTCTGAGGGTCAAAGACCAACCCTTCCACTGGTCCACCCTCTGAGCGGCGATCTTAAGCCTGCCGTCCCAGTTTTGCATGGGGTAATCCCCCTGGCCAAATTCGATGCCTAGAACTTTCGCAGAGTCCTGGGGCCCTGGAAGAGTGTCCGGGAGATCAAAGCCTGGATCCCCCTCTCCCAGCCAGAGACTCTCACACTTATCCCGGTTGATCTTGGACCCAGAAACCTCTGAGTAGCGGTCAACCTCTGACATCACCCACTGCGCCTCCCCTCCCGAGGACACGAAAACGGTGACATCATCAGCATACGCTACCACCCTTAGAGTGGCTTCCGGTGCTGCCCGATCCATCCCGACTCCCACCAACGGCCCACGATCAACCCTCCTAAGGAATGGGTCAATCGCGAACACGTATAAAAGTGGGCTCAGAGGACAACCCTGGCGAACACCAGACCCAACCTCAAAAGAGCGGCCAATCCAACCGTTCACAAGCGGGAAACTCTCTGCCCCTGCGTACAAAACTTTCAGCCAATTGACAAACCCACCCGGCAGGCCATACCTCAGAAGGACAGACCAGAGGTACTCGTGGTCAACCCGATCAAACGCTTTTGCCTGATCCAAGGACAGCAAGTACCCCTTCCAGTTACCAGCCCTGCCCTGCTCCACTGCCTCCCGGACACAAAGCACAGCACTAAATGTACTGCGGCCTGGAACAGAGCAGTGCTGGGTCCCCGAAAGGAGCCGGGGCGCAAACTGCACCAGCCGATTAAACAGCACCTTTGCCAAAACCTTTCTGTCCGCATTGAGAAGCGCTATGGGACGCCAGTTCTCAATACGAGATGGGTCCTTACCCTTTGACAGGATGATCAGGGCTGACCTCCTCATTGACTTCGGCAGAGCGCCCGAGGAAAGACACTCATTGAATACCTCAGTCAAGAGGGGAACCAAGGCGTCCTTAAAGGTCTTATAAAACTCGGATGTTAAGCCATCCGGACCCGGCGATTTCTTGAGGGCGAGCCCTTCAATCACCCGGCTGACTTCCTCTTCCCTGATCATCTCTGTCAAAACATCAAGAGAGGGGTCTACTCCTGGCTCAGGGACAGCTTCAGCCAGGAAACCCGACATCACATCCCGATCTAGATCCTTCCTGCCCAAGAGGTGCGAGTAGAAGGATCTGACGACCTCCAGGATCCCTGATCTGGACCTTTTCAGGGATCCCGTACTGTCAACCAGTCCTGTGACAACTTTACCATTCACTGACATCTTGCAGTTTCTGTAAGGGTCGGGCGAGCGGTATTTCCCGTAATCCCTCTCAAAAACCAAAGATGCGTGTCTATCGTACTGACACCTCTTCAGCAAGGATTTCACTCTGGAGATGTCCTCACGACTACCTCCAGTCGAGACGAGATGCTCGAGTTTCCTCCTCAGGCCCTGATACAGGCGGTACCTGTCCAGGCTCCTGAGGCTCGAGAGCTGGCGGAAGAATCTCGCCACCCTTTTCTTGAGCATCTCCCACCACTCTGACTTACTGCTACAAAGGCCCAGCAATGGTACCTGGCTCTGAAGAAAGTCCTCAAAGGATTGTCTGATCTCCGCTTCCTCCAGGAGAGACGAATTGAGCTTCCAGTAGCCTCTTCCCATCCGGGGGGTCTCTGTAACATTCAGAGAAAACAAAATTAAACAGTGGTCGGAGAATTCCACCTCAACAACGGACACTGCTGAAGAAATGGCTTCCTCCTTTAAATAAAACCTGTCTATTCTAGACCTGCAGCTACCCCTATAATAGGTGAACCCCGCGTGGCCTGGGGTGTGCCGGATGTGGACATCCACCAGGCGAGCCTCACTGGCTATGCTATTAAGAGCGACGCTATCATAAGTCAGCTTGTCTCTGGAACCTCCCCTATCCTGGGACCTCGTGACAGCATTGAAGTCCCCTCCAAAGACCACCTGCCGACTTGTAAAAAGGTAGGGCTTGATCCTCATAAAGAGACACTTCCTGTCCCACTTGGACTGGGGACCATAGATGTTAATTAGGCGAAGTTCTTGTCCCTTCATGAGGACATCCAGGATCAGTCACCTCCCCATTTCTAACTCAATAACTCGTCGGCATTCTACCGGTGCGGTAAAAAGGACCGCCACTCCGCTATACGGCTCGGCCGCAAGAGACCAATAGGAAGGCCCGTGTCTCCATTCCCTCTTAGCTTTAAACACGGCCGCCAAATCTGGCAGCCTGGTCTCCTGCAAAAATAAAATGTCGGCTTCAACACGGCCGAGAAAATCAAAGGCCGCAAATCTAGCCGCATCAGACTTAATGCTGGCGACATTAATGGACGCCAGCGTCAACGGAGTGGGTGCCGCCATCATGAGTGATTGAGTTGGACGGCTTTCTTTTTACCCATCTTACCACCACCCTCGGGAAATGAACACCCCCTTTTTAGACATATTGTGGTGTCCATCTCCCGCACCTCTGATGCTTCAGGGGCAGATCCAGGACCTGCCCCCTCATCCTCGTCTCCAGACTCTGGGCCAGTCTCCCCTCCTGAGGACTCTGACTCCCCAGGGGGAGACTCGGCACCCCCTGCAGGCTCCGCCACCTCTGGCCCTTCACCCTCAGCCCCTCCATCGGCAGGAGAGGCTCCATCCAGGGCCAGGAATCGATTTGAAAGTTCGACCAGCGGGGGGTCGGTTGCACCTTCCTTAGGTACCTTAGTCAGGGAGGGAGAAGATCTTACACCTCCTTTCTTTTTACCCTTTTTCTTCTTTTTGGCGCCACGCTTACGCTTTTCCTCTAGCCACACCCTATTATCCTCGTCCATACTCTCATAATGGGAGGAATCTGAGGACGTGGCACCTTCCTCTCTCTCGATCCTCCTGACCTCCTCATCCAGTACATCATCCCCTGGGGCCTCAGCGACAGGTGTGGTCTCCAGGACAGCGCCAGAGGTTGTCCCAGCAGCCCGAGACTCCCCCCGCTCTCTCTCCTGTTGACGCTTCTCTAGACGCCTTAGCTGGGCAGGCGTCTTTTTCCTGTCTTTCTTCCCTGGCCCCTCCATTCCTCCACCTCTGCTAGTCCCCTCCCCAGCAGATTCAGCCTCATGGCTTTCATCCGCTGAGGTTGAGCCCGCATTAGCGAAGGAAAGAGGACAACGACTGTACGGGTGACCGAGATCACCACACAGGTTACACCTAATCTGCCCTGTACAGGATGCGGCGAGATGGCCGACACCCCCACACAACGCACACTTCTGCACGGTGCAGTTTGCGCTGAAATGTGTGGGGTCACCGCACCTGTGACACAGCTTAGGCTGCCCCCGGTAGAAGATCAGGATCCGATCCCTCCCCAGGAAGGCTGATGAAGGGATGTGGGCGACTGAGTTACCTGAACGCCTCAACTTCACCATGAAGGTCCAGGCCCCTGACCAGATACCAAACTCGTCTCGATTTTTCTCTGGTACTCCCAGTACCTCTCCATAACGATTCATCCAGGTCATGATGTCAAAGCAAGATAGTGATTCATTACGGGTAAGAACGGTCACTTTCTTGAGTTCGCTCTGGCGGGACACTGCTTGCACAGCAAAGTCCCGCCACTCGGGCTCGTTGTATCTCAGCTCATAGTTGGACCAGAAGAGCTCAAGCCCCTCCGGCTGAACAAAGCTGATATCAAACTCAGATGTACCATAGGGATGGATCAAGGCAAAGATGTCAGCCGCCTTGAAGTCCATCTTCAGCAGCAGCTCAACTACCCGTGCCCGAGGGGGACACACATCACTGCCACGCCACCGAAGACGGACCACATTCCTACGGTTAGCACCCGGCCCGGTTGTCGGGAGCGACCATGATGTCTCCCTGCCTCTTTGCTCTCGGAAGGCAGACAGGCCGTGCCTCTCTATCCAAAACGACAAATCAACCTCCTGCCCCGCTACATTGATCGTCCTTTCACCCTTCTGTAAGGCCTGCAGGAGGCGCCGTTGCAAAAAGCCGTCCCCAGAGCCCAGAGACGAGGATGATGGAACCCTACGTCCCCCAGCAGCGACACTGGCATAGCTCTTAATAGGGGCCGCCACTGGGGGAGCAACCGGACCAACCCCTGCACCCACCACATTAACACTACCCACCTCAGCCGCGCCACCCACACCACCAGTCACTCCATCACTCACCCCCAAAGCTGGAAAAGATTCAGCACCACTCACACCATTCACATTATCCACCACAACATTACTGACACCATTCACACTGGCTGGACCAGCACCAACATCAGGGGACATGACCACCTCCGCATCTTCAGGCACAAGGGACGGGGGTCCCCCCGCAGCGCATCGCCCAGAGGGGACCCCAACTTGTGTCACACTTGTGCCCTCCGCATCATCGGTAGCAGATGTTATTTTACTTTTCTTAGGGGAAGGTAAGAGTCGCCGCTGATCTTTGGCCGGTGTGAGGCGCCGCTGATCCCCACCTTCCTCAGCACTTCTCTGCAGATTATCTCCAACTCCTACGCAAAACAGGACTTTAGGTTTGGGAGGTTCGGAGCCCTCAGCCTCAGCAACCCCTCCACGCTGCCGCCGCCCCATAACCAAGTGATCAGCGGCAACAGCATGAAGAGGCGCCGAGGCACCGGAAGCTGCCACCAGTGCCGGGCTATCCCCCCCTCCCACTGGGGGACGCACCACAGCACTGGATTTCGATGGTATCGCCACTGCCGAGCCGCCCTTACTGTCCGGCCTTGCGGCCGATGTCTCCCCTGCTCCCCCACTGTTACCACAAACAGAGACGGAGCCCATCGCCACATCAGATGTCACACCTGTAATCTCCCCGCTCCCTGGCACTGAGTCCACTGCAGGACCCGTGCTGGGCTGGGTAACGGGGCTCGCACAGTGAGCTGACCCTGCGGCCGACTCGGGTTTTACGGGGAGGGGGCTGTAAACTAGACTCACCACTTCCACGGATTTGGTCTTCTTCTTTCGCGGTTTGCTGCCCCCCGGTGCATCCTCCGGCAGATCGTCTCCAAAAGTAAAGTCCTGGAGGTGCACAGGGGACTCGAGCCGTCTGATCTCCTCCATCAGCGCCCCTCCCTGGTGGCTGTCACTATCCTCACCCGGGCCGGCAGAACCGCAGCCAGATGACAAGGCCGCTTGTCCTGCAGGGGGCCCACTGTACGGTACCGGACTTTCCTCCTCCGTCTGACTCTCTGGCTGAAGCCCCATCAGCCGCCTCTGCTTCTCCTCCTCCATCTCCCGGAATCTCTCATCATTAAGGATCTTTTCTTTAAACGGACCGCTCCTCTCCAGCAGGTAAGCCTTCCTCTCCTCCAAGGCCTGGATGTCAGTCTGGAGCCTGGAAATCTCTGCCAGAATCTGCTCCTTCTTCCTCTTTGGGGCAGAGCTTGCCCTGGCATGGGCGCACCTGAGCTCCTCCCGCAGTCTCCTCACCGTCTTGCTGGCTTCTTCGTACTCAGAGAGGTGGCCCAGAGCCCGGGAGGCATAGCTGGAAATAGACTCCCGGGTCCTCAGCATTCCCCAGCCCTCTTCACTGAAGTCAGCCTCACCTCCCTGAGCACTCAGCTTTCCCGCAGTATCCAGCTTTTCCTTGGTACCCAGCTTTCCCGAGGTATCCAGATTTCCTGGGGTTTTGGTGCTTTTTGAAGCCTTAGCTGGCCTGGGGGTACTTGGAGCAGCATTGCTGCTGTTCCTCGCAGATCTTCTTACCCCCAAGGCTTCCGCAGCGCTGGCCGGTTCCTGGCTACCCCTGCCCCCCGCCGGCCTAGACCGGGAAGCAGGAGCCTGGGACTTGCTGCCCTGGCTCATGCCTGGAAACCCACTCCCTCCCTGGGAGAGGAGAGAGCAGGCCCCAGGTGGAGGTGGTTTTTCCTGGAGCTCAGGAGCAGCAGCAGCACACAGCCTCTCACAGCAACAGACAGAGATAACGAGGTAACGAGGCACACCAGAGATGCACTCACTATCTGCTGCTGGTGCAGTCACTGTGTACATACATGACATTACTTATCCTGTAGTGATCCTGAGTTACATCCTGTATTATACTCCAGAGCTGCACTCACTATTCTGCTGCTGGTGCAGTCACTGTGTACATGCATGACATTACTTATCCTGTACTGATCCTGAGTTACATCCTGTATTATACCCCAGAGCTGCACTCACTATTCTGCTGCTGGTGCAGTCACTGTACATACATGACATTACTTATCCTGTACTGATCCTGAGTTACATCCTGTATTATACCCTAGAGCTGCACTCACTATTCTGCTGCTGGTGTAGTCACTGTGTACATACATGACATTACTCATCCTGTACTGATCCTGAGTTACATCCTGTATTATACTCCAGAGCTGCACTCACTATTCTGCTGGTGCAGTCACTGTGTACATACATGACATTACTTATCCTGTACTGATCCTGAGTTACATCCTGTATTATACTCCAGAGCTGCGCTCACTATTCTGCTGCTGGTGCAGTCACTGTGTACATACATGACATTACTTATCCTATACTGATCCTGAGTTACATCCTGTATTATACCCCAGAGCTGCACTCACTATTCTGCTGCTGGTGCAGTCACTGTGTACATACATGACATTACTTATCCTGTACTGATCCTGAGTTACATCCTGTATTATACTCCAGAGCTGCACTCACTATTCTGCTGCTGGTGCAGTCACTGTGTACATACATGACATTACTTATCCTGTAGTGATCCTGAGTTACATCCTGTATTATACCCCAGAGCTGCACTCACTATTCTGCTGCTGGTGCTGTCACTGTGTACATACATGACATTACTTATCCTGTACTGATCCTGAGTTACATCCTGTATTATACCCCATAGCTGCACTCACTATTCTGCTGCTGGTGCAGTCACTGTGCACATACATGACATTACTTATCCTGTACTGATCCTGAGTTACATCCTGTATTATACCCTAGAGCTGCACTCACTATTCTGCTGCTGGTGTAGTCACTGTGTACATACATGACATTACTTATCCTGTACTGATCCTGAGTTACATCCTGTATTATACTCAGGAGCTGCACTCACTATTCTGCTGCTGGTGCAGTCACTGTGTACATACATGACATTACTTATCCTGTACTGATCCTGAGTTACATCCTGTATTATACTCCAGAGCTGCACTCACTATTCTGCTGCTGGTGCAGTCACTGTGTACATACATGACATTACTTATCCTATACTGATCCTGAGTTACATCCTGTATTATACCCCAGAGCTGCACTCACTATTCTGCTGCTGGTGCAGTCACTGTGTACATACATGACATTACTTATCCTGTACTGATCCTGAGTTACATCCTGTATTATACTCCAGAGCTGCACTCACTATTCTGCTGCTGGTGCAGTCACTGTGTACATACATGACATTACTTATCCTGTACTGATCCTGAGTTACATCCTGTATTATACTCCAGAGCTGCACTCACTATTCTGCTGCTGGTGCAGTCACTGTGTACATACATGACATTACTTATCCTGTACTGATCCTGAGTTACATCCTGTATTATACCCCAGAGCTGCACTCACTATTCTGCTGCTGGTGCAGTCACTGTGTACATACATGACATTACTTATCCTGTACTGATCCTGAGTTACATCCTGTATTATACCCCAGAGCTGCACTCATTATTCTGCTGCTGGTGCAGTCACTGTGTACATACATGACATTACTTATCCTGTACTGATCCTGAGTTACATCCTGTATTATACTCCAGAGCTGCACTCACTATTCTGCTGCTGGTGCAGTCACTGTGTACATACATGACATTACTTATCCTGTACTGATCCTGAGTTACATCCTGTATTATACCCCAGAGCTGCACTCACTATTCTGCTGCTGGTGCAGTCACTGTGTACATACATGACATTACTTATCCTGTACTGATCCTGAGTTACATCCTGTATTATACCCCAGAGCTGCACTCATTATTCTGCTGCTGGTGCAGTCACTGTGTACATACATGACATTACTTATCCTGTACTGATCCTGAGTTACATCCTGTATTATACTCCAGAGCTGCACTCACTATTCTGCTGCTGGTGCAGTCACTGTGTACATACATGACATTACTTATCCTGTACTGATCCTGAGTTACATCCTGTATTATACTCCAGAGCTGCACTCACTATTCTGCTGCTGGTGCAGTTGCTGGGTACATACATGACATTACTTATCATCTATTATACTCCACAGCTGAAATCTCTCAGCACACACAACTTGTTCCCTGTCTGCATGAATTCACCTGTTTTACTCTTCACATTGTCTTTTCCAGTTTTTTACTACAATGGTGAAATTAGGGAGAAGACACCGGGAAGTAAAGATGTAAATATTTAGAGTCTTGTGACAACCAGGGAGTCGGCCGCAGTCTCCGCTAACAATGTTTACTTGCGTTGTAGAAGTGATTCATATATTAAAATAAGAATAGAAGCCGGGGCGGCGTTTGTTGTTCTTCTATAATTTGACATATTGTGAAGCAGGAGTCAGGATATAAATACAGAGAATTTCCAGACCAGATGGCGCTGGATTTAGGAATTTATTGAGGACAAACTAAGATCAGAATTTAAAGGGTCGTTAAGTGCAAAGAAGGCGTCTTGTGAGTCAGAGTCTTCATTTCACAACAGGGGGTTATATGTTTCCCACCTTATACATCATTTATATGCCCAGTTATACCCCCAGCAGAAGAGTGAGTGCAGCTCTGGAGTATAATACAGGATATACCCAGTTATACCCCCAGCAGAAGAGTGAGTGCAGCCCTGGAGTATAATACAGGATAGCAGGTGGATGATGATAGGTAAAAGGGGACATCATCCCCACTAGCTGACTCGGTGTCCGAGGCCGGCATGTTGTACGGCTCCAGCACGGTGCACGTCTTCTGAGACATTGCACACAAAAAAATAAGAATGTGCACCAGAAAAAAAACTAGAGAACGTTATATTAGAAAATGAGATGATGTGCACCCAACTACCGCCTAGCCGGCACACAATAGAAAATGAAATAATGCACCAATCCACATGGACAATCCGCACAGACGGCACACACAGGAGATACATAAGTGCACCCAACTCCCGGTACACCTCCGGCGCTCTGGAAAAAATATTATGAGGCACCAAAATAAAACCTATGTGCACCGTGCAAAAAGGCGCTACAGATGCACTAAGCTTGCCCTAAGACAACTTAACTACCGCTAAAGATACTGGGGCACAGTTACTGAGGGTCCACGGACCGCGATTCTGTTGGATTTTCCAGAATATTTCCGTTTTGTGCCGAATTGCCTGGGTTTGAGACAAAATGTGTGAGACAAAATGATATTTTGTAGTCAAACAATTATATTTTGTAGCACAAAATACATTCTGTTCGCACAAAATTAACTCCATCACAAAATTATTTTTGCGCATTCTGTAAAAGTCTAATTGATTTTGTGTTCACAAAAATGATTTTTGTAATGACAAAAGGCAATGTGGGTGGATAAATATTACTTTGGTAAGCACAAATCAGATTTTGTGAGGACAACTTTGAATTCTGTGATCAGTAAATTAATTTTGTGCCACTGAACACATTTTGTTGCACAGGATACATTGTGAACACCCGGCGCCCCATAGTTTATTAATGACTTCCCGCTCATTTTTTAGCTGATTTTTTCCCTTTCTGCGGCTGTTGCGCTCTATTTATGAACAGTCGGTGTTAGAATATTTGTCCCTCTCTGACACTTTTCCTGCGCCTCTAGTTTTTCTGACACTATTTTGGGAGCAATTTTTGGCGCACACTCCAAATAGTGGGTCTACAAAGTTCTATTCACCTTGATGAATGTGGAGTTCTGTGCACCCACATCCCAACGGCCGTGTGCTGCACAAAGCCACTGTATCTAATCCTGTGTGATACTGTCTGCTGAGCCTCTGTATCTAATCCCGAGTGATACCGCGTCTCTGTTGGGTTTTCCCGAATACTTCCGTTTTGCGCCAAATTGCCTGGGTTTTTGGCGATCGGATTGTAGCGCATCGGCGCCGGCTTGCACACGACAGAATACGAGGTGCGTGGCCGTCGGATAACCAGACGGATTCGGAAAAAACGCAGAATTTAAAAAAACAAATTGTGTCGCAAGATCAGCACTCACATGCACAAGGAAGAAGAAGGTGAACTCTGGCGGACCTCGGCGCAGCAGCGACACCAGCTGGATATCAGGCGCACGACCTTAGTGAATCCCGGCAGAACCCAATCCTAGTCAGACAACGCACCGCAGGATCGCGTCTGGCCCGGGAAAGTAAATGTGCCCCACTGTGCTATTCACATGGCGCACTGAAAAGAAGCACACGGGATAGCCCTGGTGCGCTAGTGCTAATCGCGGGATCCAGTGCCGTACTAGTACGGCGTGGAGTGGAGCGGCAAGGGGTTAATTAATTACTGCATTTTGTATTTACTAAATTTTTTTATGCAGATTGACAGAATGCGTTTTGTGAATTATGTGAGTCAAAGTGAATTCTGCGCGACACAAAGCATTCTGTGAACTTTGTCAGACAAAATTAATTCTGTCTGACAGAATGCATTTTGTGAATTTTGTGTGACAAAATGAATCCTGCATGACAAAATAATATTGTGTGTGACACAAAATGATATTTTGTGCGACAAAATGACATTTTGTAGTCCAACAATTATATTTTGTGGCACAAAATACATTCTGTCCACACTAAACTAACTCTATCACAAAATAATTTCTGTGCATTCTGTGAAAGTCTAATTGATTTTGTGTTCACAAAAATGATTTTTGTAATGACAAAAGGCAATTTGGGTGGATAAATATTACTTTTGTAAGCACAAATCAGATTTTGTGAGGACATCTTTGAATTCTGTGTCCATAGTATGAATTCTGTGATCACTAAATTAATTTTGTGCCACTGAACACATTTTGTTGCGCAGGATACATTGTGAACACACGGCGCCCCGTAGTTTATTAATCACTTCCCGCTCATTTTTTAGCTTCTTTATTTATGAAGAGTCGGTTTTAGAATATTTGTCCCTCTCTGCGCCTCTAGTTTTTCTGACACTGTTTTGGGGGCAATTTTTGGCGCTCGCCCCAAATAGTGGGTCTACAAAGTTCTATTCACCTTGATGAATGTGGAGTTCTGTGCAACCACATCCCAGCGGCCGTGTACAGCACAAAGCCACTGTATCTAATCCTATCCTGTGTGATACTGTCTGCTGAGTTGTGTATCCAATCCTATCCTGTGTGATACTGTCTGCTGAGTTGTGTATCCAATCCTATCCTGTGTGATACTGATTGCTGAGCTGCGTATCTAATCCTATCCTGTGTGATACTGTCTGCTGAGCTGTGTATCTAATCCTATCCTGTGTGATACTGTCTGCTGAGCTGTGTATCTAATCCTATCCTGTGTGATACTGATTGCTGAGCTGCGTATCTAATCCTATCCTGTGTGATACAGTCTGCTGAGCTGGGTATCTAATCCTATCATGTGTGATACTGTCTGCTGAGCTGTGTATCTAATCCTATCCTGTGTGATACTGTCTGCTGAGCTGTGTATCTAATCCTATCCTGTGTGATACTGTCTGTTGGGATGTGTATCCAATCCTATCCTGTGTGATACTGTCTGTTTTGCTGCATATCTAATCCTATCCTGTGTGATACTGCCTGCTGAGCTGTGTATCTAATCCTATCCTGGGTGATACTGCCTGCTGAGCTGTGTATCTAATCCTATCCTGTGTGATACTGGCTGCTGAGCTGTGTATCTAATCCCATCATGTGTGGTACTGCCTGCTGAGCTGTGTATCCAATCCTATCCTGTGTGATACTGTCTGATTTGCTGTGTATCCAATCCTACCCTGTGTGATACTGTCTCCTGAGCTGTGTATCTAATCCTATCCTGTGTGATACTGTCTGCTGAGCTGTGTATCTAATCCTATCCTGGGTGATACTGTCTGCTGAGCTGTGTATCTAATCCTATCCTGTGTGATACTGATTGCTGAGCTGTGTATCTAATCCTTTCCTGTGTGATACTGTCTCCTGAGCTGTGTATCTAATCCTATCCTGTGTGATACTGTCTGTTTTGCTGTGTATCTAATCCTACCCTGTGTGATACTGTCTCCTGAGCTGTGTATCTAATCCTATCCTGTGTGATACTGTCTGTTTTGCTGTGTATCTAATCCTATCCTGTGTGATACTGACTGCTGAGCAGTGTATCTAATCCTATCATATGTGATACTGGTCTGCTGAGCTGTGTATCTAATCCTATCCTGTGTGATACTGTCTGCTGAGCTGTGTATCTAATCCTCCCCTGTGTGATGCTTTCTGCTGAGCTGTGTATCTAATCCCATCCTGTGTGATACTGCCTGCTGAGCTGTGTATCTAATCCTCCCCTGTGTGATGCTTTCTGCTGAGCTGTGTATCTAATCCTATCCTGTGTGATACTGTCTGCTGAGCTGTGTATCTAATCCTATCCTGTGTGATACTGTCTGCTGAGCTGGGTATCTAATCCTATCCTGTGTGATACTGTCTGCTGAGCTGTGTATCTAATCCTCCCCTGTGTGATGCTTTCTGCTGAGCTGTGTATCTAATCCCATCCTGTGTGATACTGCCTGCTGAGCTGTGTATCTAATCCTCCCCTGTGTGATGCATTCTGCTGAGCTGTGTATCTAATCCTATCCTGTGTGATACTGTCTGCTGAGCTGTGTATCTAATCCCATCATGTGTGATACAGTCTGCTGAGCTGTGTATCTAATCCTATCCTGTGTGATACTGTCTGCTGAGCTGTGTATCTAATCCTATCCTGTGTGATACTGTCTGCTGAGCTGGGTATCTAATCCTATTCTGTGTGATACTGTCTGCTGAGCTGTGTATCTAATCCTATCATGTGTGATACTGCCTGCTGAGTTGTGTATCTAATCCTATCCTGTGTGATACTGCCTGCTGAGCTGTGTATCTAATCCTCCCCTGTGTGATGCTTTCTGCTGAGCTGTGTATCTAATCCTATCATATGTGATACTGTCTGCTGAGCTGTGTATCTAATCCTCTTCTGTGTGATACTGTCTGCTGAGCTGTGTATCTAATCCTACCCTGTGTGATACTGTCTGCTGAGCTGTGTATCTAATCCTCTCCTGTGTGATACTGTCTGCTGAGTTGTGTATCCAATCCTATCCTGTGTGATACTGATTGCTGAGCTGCGTATCTAATCCTATCCTGTGTGATACTGTCTGCTGAGCTGTGTATCTAATCCTATCCTGTGTGATACTGTCTGCTGAGCTGTGTATCTAATCCTATCCTGTGTGATACTGATTGCTGAGCTGCGTATCTAATCCTATCCTGTGTGATACAGTCTGCTGAGCTGGGTATCTAATCCTATCATGTGTGATACTGTCTGCTGAGCTGTGTATCTAATCCTATCCTGTGTGATACTGTCTGCTGAGCTGTGTATCTAATCCTATCCTGTGTGATACTGTCTGTTGGGATGTGTATCCAATCCTATCCTGTGTGATACTGTCTGTTTTGCTGCATATCTAATCCTATCCTGTGTGATACTGCCTGCTGAGCTGTGTATCTAATCCTATCCTGGGTGATACTGCCTGCTGAGCTGTGTATCTAATCCTATCCTGTGTGATACTGGCTGCTGAGCTGTGTATCTAATCCCATCATGTGTGGTACTGCCTGCTGAGCTGTGTATCCAATCCTATCCTGTGTGATACTGTCTGATTTGCTGTGTATCCAATCCTACCCTGTGTGATACTGTCTCCTGAGCTGTGTATCTAATCCTATCCTGTGTGATACTGTCTGCTGAGCTGTGTATCTAATCCTATCCTGGGTGATACTGTCTGCTGAGCTGTGTATCTAATCCTATCCTGTGTGATACTGATTGCTGAGCTGTGTATCTAATCCTTTCCTGTGTGATACTGTCTCCTGAGCTGTGTATCTAATCCTATCCTGTGTGATACTGTCTGTTTTGCTGTGTATCTAATCCTACCCTGTGTGATACTGTCTCCTGAGCTGTGTATCTAATCCTATCCTGTGTGATACTGTCTGTTTTGCTGTGTATCTAATCCTATCCTGTGTGATACTGACTGCTGAGCAGTGTATCTAATCCTATCATATGTGATACTGGTCTGCTGAGCTGTGTATCTAATCCTATCCTGTGTGATACTGTCTGCTGAGCTGTGTATCTAATCCTCCCCTGTGTGATGCTTTCTGCTGAGCTGTGTATCTAATCCCATCCTGTGTGATACTGCCTGCTGAGCTGTGTATCTAATCCTCCCCTGTGTGATGCTTTCTGCTGAGCTGTGTATCTAATCCTATCCTGTGTGATACTGTCTGCTGAGCTGTGTATCTAATCCTATCCTGTGTGATACTGTCTGCTGAGCTGGGTATCTAATCCTATCCTGTGTGATACTGTCTGCTGAGCTGTGTATCTAATCCTCCCCTGTGTGATGCTTTCTGCTGAGCTGTGTATCTAATCCCATCCTGTGTGATACTGCCTGCTGAGCTGTGTATCTAATCCTCCCCTGTGTGATGCATTCTGCTGAGCTGTGTATCTAATCCTATCCTGTGTGATACTGTCTGCTGAGCTGTGTATCTAATCCCATCATGTGTGATACAGTCTGCTGAGCTGTGTATCTAATCCTATCCTGTGTGATACTGTCTGCTGAGCTGTGTATCTAATCCTATCCTGTGTGATACTGTCTGCTGAGCTGGGTATCTAATCCTATTCTGTGTGATACTGTCTGCTGAGCTGTGTATCTAATCCTATCATGTGTGATACTGCCTGCTGAGTTGTGTATCTAATCCTATCCTGTGTGATACTGCCTGCTGAGCTGTGTATCTAATCCTCCCCTGTGTGATGCTTTCTGCTGAGCTGTGTATCTAATCCTATCCTGTGTGATACTGTCTGCTGAGCTGTGTATCTAATCCTATCCTGTGTGATACTGTCTGCTGAGCTGTGTATCTAATCCTATCATGTGTGATACTGTCTGCTGAGCTGTGTATCTAATCCTATCCTGTGTGATACTGACTGCTGATCTGTGTATCTAATCCTATCCTGTGTGATACTGTCTGCTGAGCTGTGTATCTAATCCTATCCTGTGTGATGCTGTCTGATGAGCTGTGTATCTAATCCTATCCTGTGTGATACTGTCTGCTGAGCTGTGTATCTAATCCCATCCTGTGTGATACAGTCTGCTGAGCCATGTATCTAATCCTATCATATGTGATACTGTCTGCTGAGCTGTGTATCTAATCCTCTTCTGTGTGATACTGTCTGCTGAGCTGTGTATCTAATCCTACCCTGTGTGATACTGTCTGCTGAGCTGTGTATCTAATCCTCTCCTGTGTGATACTGTCTGCTGAGCTGTGTATCTAATCCTATCCTGTGTGATACTGTCTGCTGAGCTGTGTATCTAATCCTATCCTGTGTGATACTGATTGCTGAGCTGCGTATCTAATCCTATCCTGTGTGATACAGTCTGCTGAGCTGGGTATCTAATCCTATCATGTGTGATACTGTCTGCTGAGCTGTGTATCTAATCCTATCCTGTGTGATACTGTCTGCTGAGCTGTGTATCTAATCCTATCCTGTGTGATACTGTCTGTTGGGATGTGTATCCAATCCTATCCTGTGTGATACTGTCTGTTTTGCTGCATATCTAATCCTATCCTGTGTGATACTGCCTGCTGAGCTGTGTATCTAATCCTATCCTGGGTGATACTGCCTGCTGAGCTGTGTATCTAATCCTATCCTGTGTGATACTGGCTGCTGAGCTGTGTATCTAATCCCATCATGTGTGGTACTGCCTGCTGAGCTGTGTATCCAATCCTATCCTGTGTGATACTGTCTGATTTGCTGTGTATCCAATCCTACCCTGTGTGATACTGTCTCCTGAGCTGTGTATCTAATCCTATCCTGTGTGATACTGTCTGCTGAGCTGTGTATCTAATCCTATCCTGGGTGATACTGTCTGCTGAGCTGTGTATCTAATCCTATCCTGTGTGATACTGATTGCTGAGCTGTGTATCTAATCCTTTCCTGTGTGATACTGTCTCCTGAGCTGTGTATCTAATCCTATCCTGTGTGATACTGTCTGTTTTGCTGTGTATCTAATCCTACCCTGTGTGATACTGTCTCCTGAGCTGTGTATCTAATCCTATCCTGTGTGATACTGTCTGTTTTGCTGTGTATCTAATCCTATCCTGTGTGATACTGACTGCTGAGCAGTGTATCTAATCCTATCATATGTGATACTGGTCTGCTGAGCTGTGTATCTAATCCTATCCTGTGTGATACTGTCTGCTGAGCTGTGTATCTAATCCTCCCCTGTGTGATGCTTTCTGCTGAGCTGTGTATCTAATCCCATCCTGTGTGATACTGCCTGCTGAGCTGTGTATCTAATCCTCCCCTGTGTGATGCTTTCTGCTGAGCTGTGTATCTAATCCTATCCTGTGTGATACTGTCTGCTGAGCTGTGTATCTAATCCTATCCTGTGTGATACTGTCTGCTGAGCTGGGTATCTAATCCTATCCTGTGTGATACTGTCTGCTGAGCTGTGTATCTAATCCTCCCCTGTGTGATGCTTTCTGCTGAGCTGTGTATCTAATCCCATCCTGTGTGATACTGCCTGCTGAGCTGTGTATCTAATCCTCCCCTGTGTGATGCATTCTGCTGAGCTGTGTATCTAATCCTATCCTGTGTGATACTGTCTGCTGAGCTGTGTATCTAATCCCATCATGTGTGATACAGTCTGCTGAGCTGTGTATCTAATCCTATCCTGTGTGATACTGTCTGCTGAGCTGTGTATCTAATCCTATCCTGTGTGATACTGTCTGCTGAGCTGGGTATCTAATCCTATTCTGTGTGATACTGTCTGCTGAGCTGTGTATCTAATCCTATCATGTGTGATACTGCCTGCTGAGTTGTGTATCTAATCCTATCCTGTGTGATACTGCCTGCTGAGCTGTGTATCTAATCCTCCCCTGTGTGATGCTTTCTGCTGAGCTGTGTATCTAATCCTATCATATGTGATACTGTCTGCTGAGCTGTGTATCTAATCCTCTTCTGTGTGATACTGTCTGCTGAGCTGTGTATCTAATCCTACCCTGTGTGATACTGTCTGCTGAGCTGTGTATCTAATCCTCTCCTGTGTGATACTGTCTGCTGAGCTGTGTATCTAATCCTCTCCTGTGTGATACTGTCTGCTAAGCTGTGTATCTAATCCTCTCCTGTGTGATACTGTCTGCTGAGCTGTATATCTAATCCTCTCCGGTGTGATACTGTCTGCTGAGCTGTGTATCTAATCCTATCCTGTGTGATACTGTCTGCTAAGCTGTGTATCTAATCCTATCCTGTGTGATACTGTCTGCTGAGCTGTGTATCTAATCCTCTCCTGTGTGATACTGTCTGCTGAGCTGTGTATCTAATCCTATCCTGTGTGATACTGTCTGCTGAGCTGTGTATCTAATCCTCTCCTGTGTGATACTGTCTGCTAAGCTGTGTATCTAATCCTCTCCTGTGTGATACTGTCTGCTGAGCTGTGTATCTAATCCTCTCCTGTGTGATACTGTCTGCTGAGCTGTGTATCTAATCCTCTCCTGTGTGATACTGTCTGCTGAGCTGTGTATCTAATCCTCTCCTGTGTGATACTGTCTGCTGAGCTGTGTATCTAATCCTCTCCTGTGTGATACTGTCTGCTGAGCTGTGTATCTAATCCTCTCCTGTGTGATACTGTCTGCTGAGCTGTGTATCTAATCCTCTCCTGTGTGATACTGTCTCCTGAGCTGTGTATCTAATCCTCTCCTGTGTGATACTCTCCCCTCCGCTCTACATTCCAGCGCTTCTAATGGATGTAATAATTTCCTCGTTCATATAAATTCTAGAAATAACATCAATTATCGTCTTTGTATAAAAGCGCCGGCAATAAACACTAATTAGCCTTTATCCGTCTGGTGCAGGGACGCTGCTGTCTGATTGGCTGCCCATGCTTTATGCAGATTTGCGCCTCCAATAAATTGTGCATATTAAGTAGCAGGCTCCCCGGCGCCCCCATCTGCCAATAACACGTCTATTAGGACAATTTGTATCATGGAGCGGAGTTTATCAAAGCAAATTCCATCAATTGTCTGACAATTACAGGTAATGGGAAATATCCCACTGATGTGTTATCATTTAGAGGGATGTTCCATTGTAGTATGAGGACACGGTCCATGGAGAAGCTTCAGTCCTGGAATATAAATCCCTATATCACAGTCCTGCTGCTACTAACACCATACACAAAGGTCTGATTATACATTTCTCCAGGGACAATACATAACACTGACTGCAGAGAGCACAGAGCACAGCAGTGTGAGGTCTGATGACACATCTCTCCAGGGACAATACATAACACTGGCTGCAGAGAGCACAGAGCACAGCAGTGTGAGGTCTGATTACACATCTCTCCAGGGACAATACATAACACTGGCTGCAAAGAGCACAGAGCACAGCAGCGTGAGGTCTGATTACACATCTCTCCAGGGACAGTACATAACACTGGCTGCAGAGCACAGAGCACAGCAGTGTGAGGTCTGATTACACATCTCTCCAGGGACAGTACATAACACTGGCTGCAGAGCACAGAGCACAGCAGTGTGAGGTCTGATCACACATCTCTCCAGGGACAATACATAACACTGGCTGCAGAGAGCACAGAGCACAGCAGTGTGAGGTCTGATTACACATCTCTCCAGGGACAATACATAACACTGGCTGCACAGAGCACAGAGCACAGCAGTGTGAGGTCTGATTACACATCTCTCCAGGGACAATACATAACACTGGCTGCAGAGAGCACAGAGCACAGCAGTGTGAGGTCTGATTACACCTCTCTCCTGGGATAATACATAACACTGGCTGCAGAGAGCACAGAGCACAGCAGTGTGAGGTCTGATTACACATCTCTTCAGGGACAATACATAACACTGGCTGCAGAGAGCACAGAGCACAGCAGTGTGAGGTCTGATTACACATCTCTTCAGGGACAATACATAACACTGTCTGCAGAGAGCACAGAGCACAGCAGTGTGAGAACACACCCTAGTGCGCTTGGAGAAGCTACAATCCTTTAATAAAAATCCATATATCACAGTCCTGCTGCTACTCACAACAAAGGTCTAATTATACATCTCTCCAGGGATGTTACGTGACACTAGCTGCAGACAGCACAGAGCACAGCAGAGTGAGGACACGCCTACAGTGCTCATGAACAAGCTACAATCCTTTAATATAAATCCATATATCACAGTCCTGCTGCCACTAACAGCATACACAAAGGACTGATTACACATCTCTCCAGTGATGATACCTGACACTGGCTGCAGAGTGCACAGAGCACAGCAGTGTGAGGGCAATACAGGTGTCATGTTCCAGATCTTATATTTTGTTCAGCAGACGTCTCTCTCTCGTAGTGTCTCATCCATCATGGCCGCTGCCGGATACTTTGTTCGCAGGGAGATGTTATTATTAGGGAGATATAAATAAGAGACGCTCGGACACAAGGCACCAATGAGAACGCAGCGCCCCGCTCCCTGTTACTGACGGTCACCTCTCACGGAGACGACCCTCATTGTTGTGGGGTCAGCGCAGGAGAGAACCATCCGCTTTGTTACTCTCATTAGTTACATTGTTACTTTCTGCAGAGATACAGAATGTGCTCAGAGGAATAAAATGAAAGACCTCGTCCTCACACTGCTGTGCTCTGCTGCCTATGCAGTCAGTGTGAGGTCTGTGTATTCAGACCTTTGTGTAAGTTATTAGTAGCAGCAGGACTATTATATATAGATTTGTATTCCAGGATTGTAGCTGCACTCGGGGTGTGTCCTCTCACTGCTCTGCTCTGTGCTCTCTGCAGCCAGATGTGTAATCAGACCTCACACTTCTGTTCTCTGTGCTCTCTGCAGCCAGTGCTGTGTATTGTCCCTGTACAGAGAAGTTTATGTATATTTTTAGTAGCAACAGGACTATGAAATATGGATGTATATTATAGGATTGTAGTTTTTCAAAGTGCACTGGGGGTGTGTCCTCTCACTGCTGAGCTCTCCGCTGACAAAGTATTGTAACATTTTATTAGAGAAATTAGAATCAAACCTTTCTGTATGTTTGATAGTAGCAGCATGACTGTGAAATATGGATTTCTATTCCAGGAGTGTAGCTTCACTGAGTAGACTGGGGATGTTTCCTCACACTGCTGTCCTCTGTGCTCTCTGGAGTGAGCGTTTGATGTTGTCCTTAGTGAGATGTGTGATCGGACCTTTGTCTATGTTGTTAGTAGCAGCAGGACTTTGATATATTGAATTGTATTCCTGAATTGTAGCTTCTCTAAGTCTGAGGGTGTGTCCTCATGCTGTGCTCTCAGCAGCCAGTGTTATGTATTGCCCCTGATAGTAGCAGCAGAACTGTGATATATGGATTTATACTCCAGGATTGCACTGGGGTTGTGTCCTCACACTGCTGTGCTCTGTGTTCTATTCACCTTTGTGTCAGTTGTTAGTAGCAGCAGGACTGTGATATATTGAATTGTATTCCTGCATTGCAGCTTCTTTAAGTCTAAGGGTGTGTCCTCACGCTGTGCTCTCAGGAGCCAGTGTTATGTATTGCCTCTGATAGTAGCAGCAGAACTGTGATATATGGATTTATATTCCAGGATTGCAGCTTCTCTAAGTGCACTGGAGGCGTTTCCTCACACTGCTGTGCTCTGTGTTCTCTCCTCAAGCAGTTTTCAGTATTATTCTTGAGAGAGATGTGTAATCAGACCTTTGTGTAAGTTGTTAGTAGCAGCAGGACTGTGATTCACTCACTGCAGGCAGAGATCTAGAAATGGTGCAGGATCTAGATTCACACCTGACCTGCAGATATAATATACTGGTTTATATATTGCACCTTTATTAGCTGCGACCCTACCCCCACCTCCGGGGACCAGACATAATGACCCCCAAAAAGCGTCGGTGGGGTCCGCGCTGCAGCGGATTGGCGTCTTTTTGTTTCCTGTTTCTGTTTGATAAGGAAATCCATAATTCCTGCGCCGCTGCCTCTGGATCTTTCTGCAATAAACTCCGGTTTATGGCGTCGGATGATTGTCACGCGTCTTTATTGGCGGTAAATGAAATATACATCATGTATTAGCGGCCGGGGATTAGTCGCTGCTTGTAGCGCGGCACAGAGGGACGGGGGGGCGCGATATCCATTCCCGAGAAACGTCTGTCATCCGTAAAAGGATGCGGCGCAGATACTGTTTGTCATACGTTGTTCCCGGGCGTCACCGGCCATAGGATCAGTGACACGGAAGAGATCATCGAGCGCGACACAAGACAACGAGCGCAGAACATGTGATGGAGCATCCGAGGATCATAGCGGAGAACACGGAAAGGAAGGAAACAACCAAAGGGGAACCAGGATACAGAGGAGAGGTCACCCAGCTTTCCCAGGATAGGAAATGGCTATATAGACAAGTACAACCCCTCCCTATTACTGTGTTATCTAGTGTTACTTAGGACTGCAGGTCACATCTACTACATGATCTGTACTCAGATATATCACCGTGTTATCTGTGGTGTTACATGGGACTGCAGGACACATCTACTACATGATCTGTACTCAGAGATATCACTGTGTTATCTGTGGTGTTACATAGGACTGCAGGACACATCTACTACATGATCTGTACTCAGAGATATCACTGTGTTATCTGTGGTGTTACATGGGACTGCAGGACACATCTACTACATGATCTGTACTCAGAGATATCACTGTGTTATCTGTGGTGTTACATAGGACTGCAGGTCACATCTACTACATGATCTGTACTCAGATATATCACCGTGTTATCTGTGGTGTTACATGGGACTGCAGGACACATCTACTACATGATCTGTACTCAGAGATATCACTGTGTTATCTGTGGTGTTACATAGGACTGCAGGACACATCTACTACATGATCTGTACTTAGAGATATCACTGTGTTATCTGTGGTGTTACATAGGACTGCAGGATACATCTACTACATGATCTGTACTCAGAGATATCACTGTGTTATCTGTGGTGTTACATAGGACTGCAGGACACATCTACTACATGATCTGTACTCAGAGATATCACTATGTTATCTGTGCTGTTACATAGGACTGCAGGATACATCTACTACATGATCTGTACTCAGAGATATCACTGTGTTATCTGTGGTGTTACATGGGACTGCAGGACACATCTACTACATGATCTGTACTCAGAGATATCACTGTGTTATCTGTGGTGTTACATAGGACTGCAGGACACATCTACTACATGATCTGTACTCAGAGATATCACTGTGTTATCTGTGCTGTTACATAGGACTGCAGGACACATCTACTACATGATCTGTACTCAGAGATATCACTGTGTTTTTCTGTGCTGTTACATAGGACTGCAGGTCACATCTACTACATGATCTGTACTCAGAGATATCACTGTGTTATCTGTGGTGTTACATAGGACTGCAGGACACATCTACTACATGATCTGTACTCAGAGATATCACTGTGTTATCTGTGCTGTTACATAGGACTGCAGGACACATCTACTACATGATCTGTACTCAGAGATATCACTGTGTTATCTGTGGTGTTACATGGGACTGCAGGACACATCTACTACATGATCTGTACTCAGAGATATATCACTGTGTTATCTGTGGTGTTACATAGGACTGCAGGATACATCTACTACATGATCTGTACTCAGAGATATCACTGTGTTATCTGTGGTGTTACATGGGACTGCAGGACACATCTACTACATGATCTGTACTCAGAGATATCACTGTGTTATCTGTGGTGTTACATAGGACTGCAGGACACATCTACTACATGATCTGTACTCAGAGAAATCACTGTGTTATCTGTGGTGTTACATAGGACTGCAGGGCACATCTACTACATGATCTGTACTCAGAGATATCACTGTGTTATCTGTGGTGTTACATAGGACTGCAGGACACATCTACTACATGATCTGTACTCAGAGATATCACTGTGTTATCTGTGGTGTTACATAGGACTGCAGGACACATCTACTACATGATCTGTACTCAGAGATATCACTGTGTTATCTGTGGTGTTACATAGGACTGCAGGACACATCTACTACATGATCTGTACTCAGAGATATCACTGTGTTATCTGTGGTGTTACATGGGACTGCAGGACACATCTACTACATGATCTGTACTCAGAGATATCACTGTGTTATCTGTGCTGTTACATGGGACTGCAGGACACATCTACTACATGATCTGTACTCAGAGATATCACTGTGTTATCTGTGGTGTTACATAGGACTGCAGGACACATCTACTACATGATCTGTACTCAGAGATATCACTGTGTTATCTGTGGTGTTACATAGGACTGCAGGACACATCTACTACATGATCTGTACTCAGAGATATCACTGTGTTATCTGTGGTGTTACATAGGACTGCAGGACACATCTACTACATGATCTGTACTCAGAGAGATATCACTGTGTTATCTGTGGTGTTACATAGGACTGCAGGACACATCTACTACATGATCTGTACTCAGAGATATCACTGTGTTATCTGTGGTGTTACATAGGACTGCAGGACACATCTACTACATGATCTGTACTCAGAGATATCACTGTGTTATCTGTGCTGTTACATAGGACTGCAGGACACATCTACTACATGATCTGTACTCAGAGATATCACTGTGTTATCTGTGGTGTTACATAGGACTGCAGGACACATCTACTACATGATCTGTACTCAGATATCACTGTGTTATCTGTGGTGTTACATAGGACTGCAGGACACATCTACTACATGATCTGTACTCAGAGATATCACTGTGTTATATGTGGTGTTACATAGGACTGCAGGACACATCTACTACATGATCTGTACTCAGAGATATCACTGTGTTATCTGTGGTGTTACATAGGACTGCAGGACACATCTACTACATGATCTGTACTCAGAGATATCACTGTGTTATCTGTGCTGTTACATAGGACTGCAGGACACATCTACTACATGATCTGTACTCAGAGATATCACTGTGTTATCTGTGGTGTTACATAGGACTGCAGGACACATCTACTACATGATCTGTACTCAGAGATATCACTGTGTTATCTGTGGTGTTACATAGGACTGCAGGACACATCTACTACATGATCTGTACTCAGAGATATCACTGTGTTATCTGTGGTGTTACATAGGACTGCAGGACACATCTACTACATGATCTGTACTCAGAGATATCACTGTGTTATCTGTGGTGTTACATAGGACTGCAGGACACATCTACTACATGATCTGTACTCAGAGATATCACTGTGTTATCTGTGCTGTTACATGGGACTGCAGGTCACAGTTTTCTATAAGACTTCTTTATATCATGCTTTCCTCTGGTCCGGTCACTATTGTCGCTCTCCGTGGTGCTGACCCATATTCGGTTCAGTCTCCAGTAGCCGGGCTTAACCCTTTCAGGGCATTGTGTATCTGTCCGGATGGCGGGAGGCTGGTAATGATCGCCCTCCGCTCTGCTCCCTCTGTGTATGATAGTAATGGGGTGCAGACATGTGATGTATGGGGGGGGGTGGGTGCGCGTTACGTGTCGCCCCCTCCTCGCTGCCGGCGATGGAACGTTGTGTCCGCTCCTTTTCTCGATCATCAGCGATTTAGACGCAGTATTTTACATATCGCCATCAATTCCATCCGTCCGGAGCCGGCAGAGCGCATCCATCTCCGCAGCCTCATCCACATTATCCTCCGTCATGTCAGACACAATAAGCACGATCCACCTGAGTGTGAAGGATGAGACCCCCGGAGACCCCGCTACACCTCGCACCCTTTCACTGCCACAATGGGCGACACATTCCGAGCCGTCACTCATCCCCGATCAATACGTCTCCCGCCCCTCCCCCGCGCTCATCCCGATGGTTATTTATGGGGAAGGAGTCGATTTTTCTCTCCGTCATCTGGTGTTTATACTCAGGAATCAAGAGAGAAAAAGAGAAATGATAAGATTTTATCACAGGGAAGAGACTGAGGAAGAGGCGTCCGGGCCCTGGAGCTGGGGGCCACTAAGGACCAGGGCGGGGTTATAGACGGCACATTGGGCCCCGAGTACTGGGACTGTGTCAGAGCACATGACAGATACATAACAGATCTCCATAGCACGGGATGTGATAGTGGCTCCTGAGATCTCCATAGCACGGGATGTGATAGTGGCTCCTGAGATCTCCATAGCACGGGATGTGATAGCAGCTCCTGAGATCTCCATAGCACGGGATGTGATAGCAGCTCCTGAGATCTCCATAGCACGGGATGTGATAGCAGCTCCTGAGATCTCCATATCACGGGATGTGATAGCAGCTCCTCAGATCTCCATAGCACGGGATGTGATAGCAGCTCCTGAGATCTCCATAGCACGGGATGTGATAGCAGCTCCTGAGATCTCCATAGCACGGGACGTGATAGCAGCTCCTGAGATCTCCATAGCACGGGATGTGATAGTGGCTCCTGAGATCTCCATAGCACGGGATGTGATAGTGGCTCCTCAGATCTCCATAGCACGGGATGTGATAGCAGCTCCTGAGATCTCCATAGCACAGGATGTGATAGCAGCTCCTGAGATCTCCATAGCACGGGTTGTGATAGTGGCTCCTCAGATCTCCATAGCACGGGATATGATAGCAGCTCCTGAGATCTCCATAGCACGGGTTGTGATAGCAGCTCCTGAGATCTCCATAGCACGGGATGTGATAGCAGCTCCTGAGATCTCCATAGCACGGGATGTGATAGCAGCTCCTGAGATCTCCATAGCACGGGATGTGATAGCGGCTCCTCAGATCTCCATAGCACGGGATGTGATTGCAGCTCCTGAGATCTCCATAGCACGGGATGTGATTGCAGCTCCTGAGATCTCCATAGCACGGGATGTGATTGCAGCTCCTGAGATCTCCATAGCACGGGATGTGATAGCAGCTCCTGAGATCTCCATAGCACGGGATGTGATAGCAGCTCCTCAGATCTCCATTGCACGGGATGTGATAGCGGCTCCTGAGATCTCCATAGCACGGGATGTGATAGCGGCTCCTGAGATCTCCATAGCATGGGATGTGATAGCAGCTCCTGAGATCTCCATAGCACGGGATGTGATAGCAGCTCCTGAGATCTCCATAGCACGGGATGTGATAGCGGCTCCTGAGATCTCCATAGCACGGGATGTGATAGCAGCTCCTGAGATCTCCATAGCACGGGATGTGATAGCGGCTCCTCAGATCTCCATAGCACGGGATGTGATAGCGGCTCCTGAGATCTCCATAGCACGGGATGTGATAGCAGCTCCTGAGATCTCCATAGCACGGGATGTGATAGCAGCTCCTGAGATCTCCATAGCACAGGAGGACGTCACTGAGACCACGTGATCATGTGAAGGATGTCACCCCCTCCTCCTGTGTTCTGCTCAATTAAGCAGAGAAAAGCCTTTGAGGTTACAACGCCTTTAATAAAACCATAATGGCTGCAAAGCACTTGGATAATAATTGCATCTGAGTGTAAGGAAGGAAATATTACGAGAAGTGGCGGTGTTCTTCCATCTGCGGATGTTATCTAAGTGCTCGCTGCCCACAGCTACGTGATGGGGGGGGTTATAGTCTGGATGATGGGAGGACCGGGCTCCAGGCGTCTCCAGGCAGTAAGTGACTGTACAGATTGTAAACGCGCCAGCATCGCCTCCGGATCTTCCATACTGTACCTCGCACACACATTGCCCCCCCCATTAGCCGTGTTCAATGTAGCCACTTGACAAGTTTGATTTAGCTTAATGGCCGCGTCTGGGAAGACGCCGGAATAAGAGGCTGCAATCTGGATTTATTTGCAGGGATAAGATTCCCTTTAAACTTAACAGGAGCTAATCAAATAAAAATCTACCGAGCGTTTGTATCGTGGGAAAGCAGCGAGTCTGAGGCGCACGGATGGAGGCCGCCGGGGGCCACGGACATTAACTTTCCAGAGTTGGAGGAATCTGGAGCAGGTTTTGTGCAGACACGGCCGTCATGGGGGGCATTAGCCAACACTGCGGGAACACCTGACCTGCTTACCTGCCTAATGTCTGCAGCGCCTCACCCCGGGGGGACATTCTGGGTCTTGACGTAACTAGATTTTAATTGCTCCAAATCCAAACCGTCCAATTAATTCCTAATTATTAAGTAACAAACCGGATCCTCTTCCAGGAAGATGTCGCTACAATGTATCACTGAGGGGCGGCCAAGATGGCAGAGCAACTCTTAGGTGGGTGTTCTGGAACTATGAGATCACTTATTTGTAAGTGAAGTGGTTTCACATGACAGATGTGTGGTGTCATGTCCATGTCAAATGGCAATTCAAGTGCACGTGGCAGAGCTGCAATACCCGGCACAGCCACTGGGGATAATGGGGATAAAGCCACAAGGGGGTTCATTTACTTACCCGTCCCATAGACGCTGCCGAGCCGGAATGTCCAACGAGGCTTCGGAGCTTACAGCATGTGCCCAATTTCCTGCATGTGTCGCTTCCCCCGCTCAGGTCCACCGGAGTTCACCATCTTCTTCCCGGTGCATGTAAGTGCTGATCTTGCGACACAATTCGAATTGTAAATTCCTTGGTTTGTCCAAATCAGTCTGGTTGTCTGATGGCCACGTTCCCCGATTTGTGTCGCATGCAAGCCGGCGCCAATGCGCCAAAGTCCGATCGTGTGTGCCAAAAAACCCTGGGAAACTCAGGACGAATCGGAAATGTTCAGCAAATCTGATGGACCTTTAGTAAATTTGCCCCAAGGTGGGGCATTTATTATTGGCTTTCCAACAGTTTTGGGGTTTTTTTGTTCGCCATATTTATGTAGCTTAGGTGCTTTTCCGACACTCAACCATTTTTTTTTGGGCGCAGATTGGTAATCCCAACACTTTTTATGGCGCAGTTTTTGATGCACAAATAGACAATCTGTTCTATGAAGTTCTGTCTCATGAATGTGGACTTAGTTTAGGCCCTTTTCGTGCATAAATCCATTAAGCCTTTGCACCAAAATCTTACATCCCAGTCTAACTTACCGCACAGGGGCAACTCTATCCCCAGCACTAAGGAGCAGAGATAAGAAGGTACAGAGTGCAGGGTAATAGGGAGGGGCAGATATAAGACCTTGGACCAGGAGAGAGCGGAGGCTGCAGTGTACAGCATGGCACAGGGGCTATCCCCAACACTAAGGAGCAGAGTTAAGTGGCTTGTAATCGCCTTTTAGGTGCAGCAATGGTTAACATGATCATAAACTCCACTACATCTTATTTACAGTAGAAAGTATCTTAAAGGAGATGTGCAGGGCCAAGGAGATGTGTAGATGTCACCCTGGAATGTTACAATGTACCCCGAGTATTGTATTCCTGAATCCGGATAAACCTTTAGCGTCTCTAATATTCATGTTCTATAAATTCCATCACTTATATAGTAACTAGAAGATACAGAATAATGTGGAATAGAAAATGTGACAATCAGCAGAGACGAATCCGAGGAGGGAATCTACGGAGCGTCCTGGAACCGCTCTCTAATTAGGGAATTTTGTACAAATGAATCATTTCTTTGCCAGTTTTGTGCTCATGTTTCTGAGAATCAAAGCCGGTGAGAGCGCGGTCGTATTCGCTTCAGGAGGGAGCGGTGTAAGCCGCAGATATTGGCACAGGAGCAGAGGAGAACCGGTGCCACTCTGACCCGAAAACCAGATCCACCAGGGAATGGGATTTCACTTCTCCAGTGAAGCTTCTGCGGTTGGCATCAGGTGGCGCTCAGTGCAGGGGCCTCCCGCTGGCACCAGGTGGATGTTGGGGGGGACATTGCTGGGATTGTTTGCCGCTTCTGATCCCTGTTTAGACTAAATATCCTCAGGGATCTCCCCCCGGCCCCCCGCCTCCTGCAGACGCTGCTTCGGGGATTCTTCCTCTGAGAAGTTCTGTAGGAGGATGTGATTGACGTCTCTTAACTCGTTCTAACTCTCACAGAGCAAACAAACTGTAAGAGTAATGAGTGATAATGGATCGAGTTATTACATGTGGCTGCAATATTATATAAATATACATTAATCAGCCATCAGGAAACTTCTACAACTTCCTCATCATCCGCAGATCTCACTTCATTTCCACATCTCTGCTTGGCAGATGGAGTCAGTCTTATTCACATACGCAGCCAGACTGCAGCCAGTGTTATGTATTGTCCCTGGAGTGATGTGTATTCACACCCTTGTGTATGTAGTTAGTAGCAGCAGGACTGTGAAATATGGATTTATTTTCCAGGATTGTAGCTTCTCCAAGTGCATTGAGGGTGTGTCCTCACACTGTTGTGCTCTGTGCTCTCTGCAGCCAGCGGTATGTATTGTCCCTGGAGAGATGTGTAATCAGACCTCACACTGCTGTGCTCTGTGCTCTCTGCAGCCAGTGTTATGTATTGTCCCTGGAGAGATGTGTAATCAGACCTCACACTGCTGTGCTCTGTGCTCTCTGCAGCCAGTGTTATGTATTGTCCCTGGAGAGATGTGTAATCAGACCTCACACTGCTGTGCTCTGTGCTCTCTGCAGCCAGTGTTATGTATTGTCCCTGGAGAGATGTGTAATCAGACCTCACACTGCTGTGCTCTGTGCTCTCTGCAGCCAGTGTTATGTATTGTCCCTGGAGAGATGTGTAATCAGACCTCACACTGCTGTGCTCTGTGCTCTCTGCAGCCAGTGTTATGTATTGTCCCTGGAGAGATGTGTAATCAGACCTCACACTGTTGTGCTCTGTGCTCTCTGCTGCCAGTGTTATGTATTGTCCCTGGAGAGATGTGTAATCAGACCTCACACTGCTGTGCTCTGTGCTCTCTGCAGCCAGTGTTATGTGTTGGCCCTGGAGAGATGTGTAATCAGACCTCACACTGCTGTGCTCTGTGCTCTCTGCAGCCAGTGTTATGTATTGTCCCTGGAGAGATGTGTAATCAGACCTCACACTGCTGTGCTCTGTGCTCTCTGCAGCCAGTGTTATGTATTGCCCCCGGAGAGATGTGTAATCAGACCTCACACTGCTGTGCCCTGTGCTCTCTGCAGCCAGTGTTATGTATTGTCCCCTGGAGAGATGTGTAATCAGACCTCACACTGCTGTGCTCTGTGCTCTCTGCAGCCAGTGTTATGTATTGTCCCTGGAGAGATGTGTAATCAGACCTCACACTGCTGTGCTCTGTGCTCTCTGCAGCCAGTGTTATGTATTGTCCCTGGAGAGATGTGTAATCAGACCTCACACTGCTGTGCTCTGTGCTCTCTGCAGCCAGTGTTATGTATTGTCCCTGGAGAGATGTGTAATCAGACCTCACACTGCTGTGCTCTGTGCTCTCTGCAGTCAGTGTTATGTATTGTCCCTGGAGAGATGTGTAATCAGACCTCACACTGCTGTGCTCTGTGCTCTCTGCAGCCAGTGTTATGTATTGTCCCTGGAGAGATGTGTAATCAGACCTCACACTGCTGTGCTCTGTGCTCTCTGCAGCCAGTGTTATGTATTGTCCCTGGAGAGATGTGTAATCAGACCTCACACTGCTGTGCCCTGTGCTCTCTGCAGCCAGTGTTATGTATTGTCCCCTGGAGAGATGTGTAATCAGACCTCACACTGCTGTGCTTTGTGCTCTCTGCAGCCAGTGTTATGTATTGTCCCTGGAGAGATGTGTAATCAGACCTCACACTGCTGTGCTCTGTGCTCTCTGCAGCCAGTGTTATGTATTGTCCCTGGAGAGATGTGTAATCAGACCTCACACTGCTGTGCTCTGTGCTCTCTGCAGCCAGTGTTATGTATTGTCCCTGGAGAGATGTGTAATCAGACCTTGTGTGTATGTTGTTAGTATCAGCAGGACTTTGAAATATGGAGTTTTATTCCAGGAATACAGGAATAGGACCTGCTCCATAATATGTGGCGCAGGGAAGTTCTCTCATTCCTGATACAGGTTATAAACTACAACCGTATCCTCGAGTCCATAGAAAGATCTGGAGGCTGCGCCTACTGCTGAAACGGCGCCTAGCACATGTGTAATAAGCGCGTCCATGTGCATGGAGCCTAAGGCCGGTGACACACGTGGCATTTTGAACCCGTTTTTGGCCCGTTTTTAAGCAGTCCGTTAACACCTAAAAACATGGCGTTTTGAACGCCTTTTTGGGCTGTTTTTAAGCGTTAACGGACTGCTTAAAAACGGGCCAAAAACAGGTTCAAAACGCCACGTGTGTCGCCGGCCTCAGGACTAATTTGGGAGCAATGCTGACACTACATCTGCAATCCAGCACCTGACACAGGTATAGAGAGATACAGTCAGATCCTGGAATCTGCTAGAAATTCCAGTCACAATGGAAATCCAATTATTGCTGAAATTGTTACAATCTTGCAGCTACTGCAGGAGATGGAACTGGAAGTGGAGCTACAGAATGGATAATACGGAGCGCCTGTCCCTCCAGCCTTACTTCCACTCTCCTAAAATTACCTTCAGTCTCGGTTCTTCTGGATTTGCTGTTCAGATTAGATACAGATTCAAAAGGTGCTGCAGATATTTTCTTGAGACTTTTAAACTTCACGCACCAGAAAACTTTCACACCATCACGAGAATATGGTGCAAATTTTTCAATCAAGATTTTGCCCTTTGTAAAGTTGAAAATTTGCATCCAAATCTTCCTTTTAATTCTCTTCAGCTCTAATATTTCGGTTTTTAC
The DNA here is from genome assembly GCF_040894005.1 of Engystomops pustulosus. NCBI lineage: Eukaryota > Metazoa > Chordata > Amphibia > Anura > Leptodactylidae > Engystomops > Engystomops pustulosus. Next base: position 4,962,432 of record NC_092420.1, read on the forward strand.
AATATTTGTGGAGCATTTGATACATTCTGCATTGAAAGGGTTAAAAGCAATAATGAAGAAGCAAGAAGTCATTCTGAAAGTTCAAGGCCAATAAAACCCTAGACGGATCGGATTATGGCTCCACAGGTGTCCTCCTGCTCCCCTCTAACTGCTAATGGTTCCTGCGTCCTCCATCAAATTGCCTTTTTGCCTCCTGGACGGATTGTGAAGCGATCCTTGGAGGACACTGTCCTTTCCCTGGCTCTGCCTGGGGAGCCATATTTCTTAGCAGGAGAAGTCACAGAAAGCGAGCAGATAGCGGGAATGGAGGGGTCACCAGGTGCCGGCGCTCGGCTGTGTCACAGGACAGATGGGATGCATCCGGTGACTGTGCCATTCATCTTCTTACATTGATTTCCACTTTCCACATTGTATTGTGTAAAAAAAATCCAGGGAGATACAATGTAACTTCCTATGGAAATCATTCAATGTGACGAAGGGGCATTCAATAAGGAACCTTGACCCTTGAAGGACCCACAATCTCTATGTCATCCTTGAGGCAGCCCCACACGGTGTAGACCTCCTGCCCTCTACCAGCACTGATGGACCATAGTGGCCCCATATTCAGGCCAGAATGGAGGAACCAGGATGCCAAGAATATACCTATGCATATGGAAACCAACCTGGTCATGACTTGGCCATCAAGATCTAGGAGGAAGAATCTTGAGACACTAATGCCCGGTTACACATTCCGCTAGCGTTGCGTTTATAATGCGACGCTTGCGCAGAGGGGCCAGGCCTTGGCCCAATCGCATATGTATTTCCAGAGAAACGCACGTGATCGGGCCGAGGACTAACCATTATTGTATTAATGACCGATTCATAGGATGGACCATTAATAGTTGACTGGTAGAGATGTTGACTGGTTGTCACCCCCCCCCCAGCTACTAATATCCTATCACATGGATCAGTCATCAGTATTATAATGGTTTCTAATACAGTGGGTTTAGTGGCACTTATTGATCTCTGTCACACCGCCTTGGGTGCAGCCACAAAGGGTCTTAACACCAAAAAGGGCCCCAATAAGAAAATTCGAAAAAAGTTTTTTGTGTATGTGGGCACGCTCAAAAACGGTCTCGGAAGTGAATCACAATATTTCAATATTTAATACCACATTCAAAGTATAGATAAAAAGTATAGATAAAAACATTCACAATGGTCTTGATATAATAACAGATGGTTGAATTACTACATGTACTGGAATTTAATTATTACTCGATAGCTCTGACAAATATGAAGTGTGTATACACTTATGTGTTTACTGCAAACTTATGTGTTTACTGTGGACTGGTGTGTTCACTGTGAACTGTAAACTTTTGTGTCCACTGTAAACTTATGTGTTTTACTGTAAACTTATATGTTCACTGTAAACTTGTGTGTCTACCGTAAACCTATGTGTCTACTGCAAACTTATGTGTTTACTGCAAACTTATGTGCCCACTGTAAACTTATTTGTTTACTGTAAACTTTTGTGTCTACTGTAAACTTTTGTGTTTACTGTAAACTTATATGTTTACTGTGGATATCAGATAAAACAACGTTATACAAAAATCAATTGAACTTGCATGTATGAAGAAATATTAAAATGTCCAAAAAGTAAAAGAATAATCAATAATGAATGTCCAAAGTTGTGAGTCCTAAAAAATAAAAATAAAAAGTAAAAAGTAAAAGTCCAAAATCAAAAAGCGAAATTCAGCTTTGTATAGTAAATTGATATCCAGGAGGTTTTGCTATTTAAACAGGATGCAGGGCCCTACACCTGTAAAGACTCATATATATTTTCGCCTTTTTACGAGATTTAAAATAGAGGTATAGACACTCACGGTTGGTTGGCAACAATGGTTCTGATTGTCCTTAGAATTATGTTGCTGCTCTCGATGTGCCGGGGTGGAGAAAAAAAACAATCCAGATATCCACATATATTGTGGTTAGCGGCCTTCCACATGTAATGGAGTCTGTGGACGCCGTTTGACGCCGTCCACAGACTCCATTACATGTGGAAGGCCGCTAACCACAATATATGTGGATATCTGGATTGTTTTTTTTCTCCACCCCGGCACATCGAGAGCAGCAACATAATTCTAAGGACAATCAGAACCATTGTTGCCAACCAACCGTGAGTGTCTATACCTCTATTTTAAATCTCGTAAAAAGGCGAAAATATATATGAGTCTTTACAGGTGTAGGGCCCTGCATCCTGTTTAAATAGCAAAACCTCCTGGATATCAATTTACTATACAAAGCTGAATTTCGCTTTTTGATTTTGGACTTTTACTTTTTACTTTTTATTTTTATTTTTTAGGACTCACAACTTTGGACATTCATTATTGATTATTCTTTTACTTTTTGGACATTTTAATATTTCTTCATACATGCAAGTTCAATTGATTTTTGTATAACGTTGTTTTATCTGATATCCACAGTAAACATATAAGTTTACAGTAAACACAAAAGTTTACAGTAGACACAAAAGTTTACAGTAAACAAATAAGTTTACAGTGGGCACATAAGTTTGCAGTAAACACATAAGTTTGCAGTAGACACATAGGTTTACGGTAGACACACAAGTTTACAGTGAACATATAAGTTTACAGTAAAACACATAAGTTTACAGTGGACACAAAAGTTTACAGTTCACAGTGAACACACCAGTCCACAGTAAACACATAAGTTTGCAGTAAACACATAAGTGTATACACACTTCATATTTGTCAGAGCTATCGAGTAATAATTAAATTCCAGTACATGTAGTAATTCAACCATCTGTTATTATATCAAGACCATTGTGAATGTTTTTATCTATACTTTTTATCTATACTTTGAATGTGGTATTAAATATTGAAATATTGTGATTCACTTCCGAGACCGTTTTTGAGCGTGCCCACATACACAAAAAACTTTTTTCGAATCAGTATTATAATGGCCTGAAATACCGATTCATCATCTCATAGAACAGGCTCATGGACGGACGCCGACATTTCTGCAACAAATCTGCTGTGTGTAACTGATCCTTATTTTCCAGAGTCTTGTCCTGGCGGCCAAATGTGTGAAGCTGTAAAATAATTTCTTCTAGTTTACTGTCACGGAGCAGATGGTTTCTGGAGTTTTTGCAGAATTTGAAGGCAAATATTTGCCAAATTTGTACAAAATGAAGATACAGATGGGATTAGATACAATGTAATAATAGTAAATAATAATAGTAAATAATAATGATACAATGTATCCTGGGAATTCCACACATCTCCATAGATTTCTGTGGTGCTGCCTGCTCGTCCTGGGGGTCCGCACTGCATTCTGGGACTGTTACTTAGACCTCAGGATTAGTGTCACGGATCTAGGAGCAGCGTTACAATCCACGGATTCCTCCTCAGACTCGGAGAGTTTCTGATTTCATTCATCAGCGCGGCACAACAAGCCTGTTATAGGCAGAATCCCAGAGGGACGGATGAGCGGAGCAGATGTGTGTCCTATATATGGGCTGCACTCGTGGCCCCCGCACAGCTGTGTATAAGGAAGGCTCCCGCCTGCGCTCGTGTATACAGACACCTGGCGCTGGAACACAACCAATGGCCGACGCTGTTATACGATGACAAACAAAATGATTGAAGTAAATGTAATGTCAAAGACGACATCGCTGCGGCTTCTTCACCTCCTGCCAAGCACAGCGCTGTCTATTTCATAGTGTCTGGACCTGGTATTGCAGCTCAGCCCCATTCACTAGAATGTATACAGGACCGATGAATAGCGTGAACCAGACGACCCCTGTAACATTACACCCCAAAGTGACCCCCAAGGAGCAGAATGAGTTGTGGCCCAGATGTAAGTGTCTCATTGTGGGGCCACATCAGCAAATGTGGTAACCTTAGTGTAACAGGAAAGCCTCTGCCTTAAAGGGATATTGCACTATGGATAAGACCATGCTCATGGAGCAGCATGGTGGATCAGTGCTTAGCACTACATCCTTGCAGCGGTGGGGTCCTGGGTTCAAGTCCCAGGGTCAACATCTGCAAAGATTTCGTATGTTCTCTCCGAGTTTTTTATGTGGGTTTCCTCTGGGTCCTCCGGTTTCCTCCCACACTCCAAAACATACTGGCAGGTGGATTAGAATGTGAGCCCCATTGGGGACAGGGACCGATCTGTGCAGCATTGCGTAATCTGTGTGCGCTATATAAATAAAGGAATTAGTATAAAGGAATCATAGATCCTGCTGCTAGAAATGAGTATAACCCAAAAATCTTCATCCGTCTGCACGGTGCACGACACAATAGAGATACATGTAGCTAGTTCCTTAGTAACAGGACATTGCAGTATAGCACATTACAGGAGGACACCGACGTCCGTGTATGAGGGTTATACAGGATTATATTCCCCAATAAACAGTATAAGGAATTTAGTGTCTCTAGGGACCTTCAGCCATTACACAATCAGTGTCTATAGGGTGCAGGTTACATCCATCATCATGATTATCCGGGTGTCAGCCCCTGCGCCCCTTCCCCTCCCCCAGGACTCAGACTAACGACTAATGATTTGTAATTACCCGTCTTCTAATTACAGAATAGAATAATCCAAAAACAATGTAATGAATGGATGGAGAACTTAGTTACACGATTACATTGTGATGGAGGGGCCAGAGGAAGGCAACAACTAACGAGCAGCGCAGAGTATTTCAGGGAAGTCGTGCGCTGATATGGAGGCTTTTCAGATGCAGTTTTTGATGTCCAGACCAGGAGAGGAGGTAAAAAAAGACGAGGAGCAGCTTCTCTCCATGATGTGTCCTCACCTATCATCATCCACACCTGCTTCTGTTTCCAAAAACTGCATCTGAAAAACTGAATGTTGCGTTTTCATTGCATTTGAAATGCATTACAAGAGCTGAGGAGAGGAGATTTACCTAATCACATTACTGTTTACATTTGTTAACACAATGTTAACACGTATGTTAACAAAACACAAGTGTTAACAATGTTATCAGCAATGTGATTACTGGGGTGCGATGTTTGGAAAACAAAGTTACAACAAAATAGAAGGGATGTGTGACAGAAGAGCCCTCAGAAGAACTTTGTGGAAAGTGCAGGGTCCTCAGCAGCACAGAGTATTTCAGGAAATGAGCCCTGTACTAAGAGTTACATAGGCAAAGCAGTAGGATCCTCAGCAGAACGGAATATTTTGTGTGGGAGGAGGTGCACAGGGTCCTCAGCAGCACAGAGTATTTCAGGCGCTCTTCTTATCCTCTGCCGGCTGGTGGAATCCAGGTTCAGGACATGAGGGGTTAATGTGGAGCGGGATGAGGGATGTGCGTCCTGTTTTCGAGTGCAGAGCCTCCTGGTATTAGCATAAATTAGCTGCGGCTAAGTGCGCTCCGTGTCAGATGCCGGATACATCTGCGTCTGGATGGTAACAAATGTGAAGCCGGAGCTGGGGGAGATCTCACAAATCCACAGATGACAAGACGAGGGAAAGCTGGGAGCAGCCGCCTGACATTGTGCTGAATGTGTCACACAGTTATTACACTACAATATATGGGCCCCACAGGATGGAGGGGGCCCCAGGGTGCGGCTCTGCACATGCTCAATGCTATGAGCTTCCCCTATCAAACTGCAAAGCCCTATGGGTAGAGAGAAAAATTATTTCAAGCTACCACCAAGAGGACAAAATCCATCCTGACAAACCAGGGACATTACTCCAGGCACCAGGACTGTGGGAATCTTCTTATACCTGTTATACATGGCCTCCTTCCTTCTAAAATCAATGTTTACATTCATGCTAATGAGTCAGAAGAGCTCTGGGGGGGGTGTTTCAAGAGCTCCTCTGTGCTGTGGCTTCACAGCCTGTTACACTGTGCAAGAGCACATCCTCCTCTCACATCCTTCAGTTCATCCAATTACAAACATGTTGTCCTGATTCATGTGAAAGACCTTAGGACCTTGATGACCTATCACATGCTTCCGGTCACCGGATTACACACACGATTCATGTGGATGCCCTCAGTGCTCTGGCCTCACTGCCCTTCGCTGATGTCACAACCAGGAAGTGCCGCCCACTTCTGGAATAGCTGAATATGATTTTATAAGAAGGGATGATAGATATAGGAGGCTATATCTCAGGATAGGAAGAAGCCAGAAAAATGCCAGAGTTACAAGTCCTCCCCATTTCACCTAAAATTAGCATCCATTACGGCACTGCACCTTAATTACAGCTCTTTTACTGATATGCAAATTAGCATACATGACTCTTTTATCCTGGATATAACTCTTCACTCTTGCTTTATTTTGACTAACAGCTCTGTGTCTCCTCAGATCTCAGGCATTGCCCTGCCTCCTTGTTTTTTGATTGACAGGTCTTGCTGCTAGGACATGCTGCTGTATGGAACTAGGGACCGTCTGCCAATATTCAACTACAGACATATAAAGCTCTATTTACCTCTAGGAAATACTGGGGCAATTTTTTTTTAAATGTTGCCTTGTGTTACATGCATATATGATACGAAACATTACACTTTATTGATCCCCTGGGTGGGAATTTTTTCTACATAGTGTTCTGGCAACTGTTACATAGTTAAAGACAGTTTTAATTATACAAATCCATAAATAGGCACATTCTTATATGTTACTAGTCCCTTGGTTGCATAAAAACAGTTCCAGGACGTGGTGTCATCTAAGGTCTTTTTACCTTTACATTTGCAAAAATGTACCCCATGTATGTATCTGATCACATGAAAACACAGCAGCCTCTATAGAGGATGGGGAAAAGTCCATGGAGGCTGCTGTGATTTCATGTCATCAGATACATACATGCAGTAGACAATGCAAATGTAACTGGGTAAAAGCCTTAAGATGACATCACACTGGTCACATGACATGGAGTGCTGAATACTGAGGAAGCATAAGGCATGAGGAGGAGGGGATGGGGGCTGTAAAGTCCCCCTATTGATAATCTGTATACAGTGAGCTCCCTCTAGTGGTGACCTTATAATATTTATTTTAAGAGCTCCACTTCAAGCCTCTAGTGAGGAAGAAGCAAGTTGTAAGACGACTGTGTTCTCTAATAGATGAAGTGCAGCAATAATGGAGCAGAGCTGCAGTGTGAAGTGTGTGGGTGAATATCTGAGTTTGTAATGAGACAGGACATAGATTTAAGACATTGATCTGATTTGTCTCTCAAAGGAGGGGGAAGCTTAACTAAACCACTCCCATCATTCCCCAAAATCCAGGATTAATGGACCCTCGGTGCACGTGTGGACCTCTCCATGAGCCGTCCCTGCGCTGCCTGTGCCGTCACTAGACTGACAGTGCGGATCAATCACCGGGCAGACAGCGGGATCACAGACAGACACATTCATAAAGAACACAGGATTGTGACATTTTCATGACGTGTAACGACAGCCGGGACCAGCAGCGAGGCAGGAGGGCAGTAAAGAGCTGATATTTAGTGACACATTTATAGACACAATACAACAGTATTATAATATGACTACAGGATCATACGAGGCGAGTGCAACAAAATGTCAGCACTAATACAGAGGAGGGAAGAGCAGACGACCCAACACCTCCCTACGAATGTAATGTACACTGACTGCACCAGCAGCAGAATAGTGAGTGCAGCTCTGGAGTATAATACAGGATGTAACTCAGGATCAGTACAGGATAAGTAATGTCATGTATGTACACAGTGACTGCACCGGCAGCAGAATAGTGAGTGCAGCTCTGGAGTATAATACAGGATGTAACTCAGGATCAGTACAGGATAAGTAATGTCATGTATGTACACAGTGACTGCACCAGCAGCAGAATAGTGAGTGCAGCTCTGGAGTATAATACAGGATGTAACTCGGGATCAGTACAGGATAAGTAATGTCATGTATGTACACAGTGACTGCACCAGCAGCAGAATAGTGAGTGCAGCTCTGGAGTATAATACAGGATGTAACTCAGGATCAGTACAGGATAAGTAATGTCATGTATGTACACAGTGACTGCACCAGCAGCAGAATAGTGAGTGCAGCTCTGGGGTATAATACAGGATGTAACTCAGGATCAGTACAGGATAAGTAATGTCATGTATGTACACAGTGACTGCACCAGCAGCAGAATAGTGAGTGCAGCTCTGCAGTATAATACAGGATGTAACTCAGGATCAGTACAGGCTAAGTAATGTCATGTATGTACACAGTGACTGCACCAGCAGCAGAATAGTGAGTGCAGCTCTGGAGTATAATACAGGATGTAACTCAGGATCAGTACAGGATAAGTAATGTCATGTATGTACAGTGACTGCACCAGCAGCAGAATAGTGAGTGCAGCTCTGGGGTATAATACAGGATGTAACTCAGGATCAGTACAGGATAAGTAACGTCATGTATGTACACAGTGACTGCACCAGCAGAATAGTGAGTGCAGCTCTGGAGTATAATACAGGATGTAACTCAGGATCAGTACAGGATAAGTAATGTCATGTATGTACACAGTGACTGCACCAGCAGCAGAATAGTGAGTGCAGCTCTGGAGTATAATACAGGATGTAACTCAGGATCAGTACAGGATAAGTAATGTCATGTATGTACACAGTGACTGCACCAGCAGCAGAATAGTGAGTGCAGCTCTGGGGTATAATACAGGATGTAACTCAGGATCAGTACAGGATAAGTAATGTCATGTATGTACACAGTGACTGCACCAGCAGCAGAATAGTGAGTGCAGCTCTGGTGTATAATACAGGATGTAACTCAGGATCAGTACAGGATAAGTAATGTCATGTATGTACACAGTGACTGCACCAGCAGCAGAATAGTGAGTGCAGCTCTGGGGTATAATACAGGATGTAACTCAGGATCAGTACAGGATAAGTAATGTCATGTATGTACACAGTGACTGCACCAGCAGCAGAATAGTGAGTGCAGCTCTGGGGTATAATACAGGATGTAACTCAGGATCAGTACAGGATAAGTAATGTCATGTATGTACACAGTGACTGCACCAGCAGCAGAATAGTTCGTGCTGACTCATTTTGCTGTGAGCTACTGACGGGTGTGGTTGTTGCTGCTGAGCTCCTGCACCACCTGGTGCAATCTCCATCCACCCAGGCCTGCTCTCTCCTCCCCAGGGAGGGAGTGGGTTCTCTGGGATGAATCCTGCAGGAAAGTCCCAGGCTCCTGTCTCCCGGACCAGGCCGGCGGGGGGCAGGAGAAGCCAGTTACCGGCCAAAGCGGAGGGGGTGAGAAGATCTGCCCGGAGCCAAGGACGCAGCGATGTGACCTCGGCTGCCACCCCCAAGACCCAGGGAAGCCGCAAGGTCTCCGGTTCACAGAAGATCAAGGCAAGTAACATCAGCCTAAGTGCTCCTCCTGGAAAGCTGAGTGACTGTGCGGGAAAGCTGGGTGGTTCAGCTGAAAAGCTGGGTGCTCACGGAGGTGTTGAAAAAGCATGGGGTGATCTTAAGGCCCGGGAGTCTGCTTCCATCTATGGCTCCCGGATTGCTGAGCACCTCCGTGAGTACGAGGAAGCTGGAAAAGCGCTGAGGAGGCTCCAGGAGGAGATAAGGGAGACCTTGGCCCTAGCGGGGGTGGCCACTAAGAAGAAAAAGTCTGACTTTCTTACCACCATAGACAGACTTAAAGCCGAGGTCACCGCTCTGCAGGAGAAGCGTCATCTTATCCGCGAGCACAGTGGTCCGTTCCGTGAAAAGCTGGAGAATGACGCCCGGTTTGATGATATGCGCCAGGAGCAGTTAAGAAAGCTGAAGGGGCTTCAGATCCAGGCGGATGATGGCGATGATGAGGAGGATGAGGAAGACCTGCCGTGTCCGTCTGGTGGCCTGCACCAACACCAGCAGGCCTCGCACGACAGGCTGCCTGCAGAGCAAGCGCCATTACCATCAGGCTGCGGCTCTGCCAACCTGGAGGAGGAAAGTGATGACAGCGGCCAGGGGGGGGCGCTAATGGCTCAGATCCGTCAGCTTGAGTCCCCAGTTCACCTCCAAAACTTCTCCTTCGGCGATGATTTGCCAGATGACGACCAAAAGAGAAAGAAGAGAGCCAAGAAGATCAAGGCGTCTCAGGAGGTGAATCTGGTGTTTCGTCCCCTCCCTGTTCCCTCCGGGCGGGCAGCAGTGCCAGCCTGTCGTGTAGGCCCCGTTACCCAGCCCAGCACGAATCCTGCAGTGGACTCGGTGCCAGGGTGCGGGGAGAGTGCAAAGCCACGTTCCATCATGGCGCAGAGCACCAGCCTTGTTTGTAGTAGCAAGGATGGTGCAGGGAAGGCATCGGCCGAAAGGCCGGACAGTGAGGGCGATCCGGCAGGTCCTGGTACTGTGCGCTGCCCCCTAGTGGGAGGGGGGGGTGGCCCAGTGCCAGGAGCAGTGGCGGTGGCTCCTGTGGCCCCTAGCGCTGTGGCTGTTGCTTGCTCCGGTGAGCAGCGGCAGTGTGATGGGGCTGCTGGGGCTTGTGGTGCAGCGCCTCCCAATCATCCTGTGCAGCCTGTGCAAAAGGGCACAGGAAAAATATTATTCTGTATTGGCTCATCTGACCCTGGAGAGGGCACAAAGAGACTGTCCGGAGTTAATAAAGACAGGAGGCCTCTTGCATCTAGTGAGCAGCGATGCTCCAACCTTAGAAAAACTGCGGGACAACAAGGGGTTAATGCCAATGAGGCAGAGGGCACAAGTAAGATCGGGGTTGGAGCTGCCTCTTCTCAGGCTGTATCAGCTATGGAGGTGGCTCTACCCCCAGTGTCCAGTGACGCTGAGGCAACCCCAGGTCCTCCTGGCCCAGCTGGTGTGAGTGATGCAAGGAAGCGAGGCGGTAATGTACATAGTGTGGTGAATGTGGGGGTGGTGAATGGCGCTGAGGGGGATCCTGGTGTGAGTGCTGGTCCATCTGCACCCCCAGTGGTGGCCGCTCCCATAAGGAGCTATGCGAGTGTCACCGCTGGGGCAAGTGGGGTTAACTCCTTGTCTCCTGGCTCTGGGAACAGCGTTTTGCAAAGGTGTCTTCTGGAGGCTCTCAGGAGAGGGGAAAAGTCAATCACTGTAGAGGGGAGAGAGGTTGATCTGTCCTTCTGGACAGACAGGCATGGCCTGGCAGCCTTCCAAGAGAAAAGGGGGGGAGAGACTGTATGGTCTTTACCCACAACTGGGCCCGGAGCTGCCCGTAGGAATGTGGTTCGTCTTCGCTGGAGGGGCAGTGACGCATGCCCACCCAGGTCAAGGGTGGTGGAGCTCCTCCTGAAGATGAACTTCAGGGCTAGTGACATCTTTGCCCTGATACATCCTTATGGTACTCCGGAGTTCGATGTCAGCTTTGTTCGGCCGGAGGGCTTAGAGCTCTTCTGGTCGAATTATGAGCTGGCAAAGAACGAGCCCGCATGGCGAGACTTTGCTGTGCAAGCAGTGTCTCGCCAAAACACAGTCAAGAAGGTGACCGTTTTGACCCGTAACGAGTCACTTTCTTGCATGGACATCATGACTTGGCTCAGTCGTTATGGTGAGGTTGTACAGGTACCTCAGAAAAACCGCGATGAATTTGGCATTTGGTCTGGGGCCTGGACCTTCATGATGAAGTTGAAGTGTTCAGGCGGCACAGTCGCCCACATTCCTTCTTCAGCCTTTCTTGGGCGAGACAGAATCCTGATTTTCTACCAGGGGCAGCCGAAGGTCTGTCACAGGTGCGGTGACCCCACACACTTCAGCGCCAGCTGCCAAGTGCAGAAGTGCGCTTTGTGTGGTGGGCTAGGTCATCTCGCTGCATCCTGTAAGGACATTAGGTGTAACCTGTGTGGTGAGCTCGGTCACCCTTTCAGCCGTTGTCCTCGCTCCTTTGCCAATGCGGTTGTGACCCCAGTGGAGGAGAGCCATGAGGTTGCTTCTGCTGGGGAAGGTACCAGCAGAGGTGGAGGAGCTGAGGGGCCTGTGAAGAAAAGCAAGAATAAGTCACCTTCTCAGTTGAGGCGGCTTGAAGCCAGACAAAAAGGGAGAGAACTGGGGAAGCCTCAGGTTGCTGGGGTGACCCTTGGTCCTTCCTCAGAGGCTGGTCTTGCTACTGAGGCCCTGAGGGATGATGAGTTGGATGAGGAGGTCAGGAGGATGGAGCGCGAGAAAGGTGCCATGTCCTCCACCTCCTCCCATTATGAGAGTATGGATGAGGATAACAGGATTTGGCTAGAAAATAAGCGCAAGCAGAAAAAGAAAAAACGCGGCGTATCTAAGGTACCTAAGGAAGGGAAAACTTCCTCCCCTCTGGTTGAGCTTTCCAACCAGTTCCTCACCCTCGATGAGATCGCCTCCTCGGAAGGAGAGGCTGAGGGTGGGGTTCTGGAGGTGGCGGCGGAGCAGCCTGCAGGGGGCGCCGAGTCTCTATCCTCTGGGGATGCTGGGTCCTCAGAGTGGGAGACTGACTCAGAGCCAGGAGACAAGGACGAAGGAGAGGGTGGTCCGGGTGGGTCCTTGGGGGCCAGTAATAACATGGACACCTCAATTTCGTTAAAAAGAAGTTGCCCCAATTCTGAAGGGAAAAGGGAAAAGGGATCATCCTCAGAGGACAGTAGAGGGAAGGGAGGTAGTAAGAAAAAAGCCGTCTAACTCAATCACTCATGATGGCGGCACCCACTCCGTTGACGCTGGCGTCCATTAATGTCGCCAGCATTAAGTCTGATGCGGCTAGATTTGCGGCCTTTGATTTTCTCGGCCGTGTTGAAGCCGACATTTTATTTTTGCAGGAGACCAGGCTGCCAGATTTGGCGGCCGTGTTTAAAGCTAAGAGGGAATGGAGACACGGGCCTTCCTATTGGTCTCTTGCGGCCGAGCCGTATAGCGGAGTGGCGGTCCTTTTTACCGCACCGGTAGAATGCCGACGAGTTATTGAGTTAGAAATGGGGAGGTGCCTGATCCTGGATGTCCTCATGAAGGGACAAGAACTTCGTCTTATTAACATCTATGGTCCCCAGTCCAAGTGGGACAGGAAGTGTCTCTTTATGAGGATCAAGCCCTACCTTTTTACAAGTCGGCAGGTGGTCTTTGGAGGGGACTTCAATGCTGTCACGAGGTCCCAGGATAGGGGAGGTTCCAGAGACAAGCTGACTTATGATAGCGTCGCTCTTAATAGCATAGCCAGTGAGGCTCGCCTGGTGGATGTCCACATCCGGCACACCCCAGGCCACGCGGGGTTCACCTATTATAGGGGTAGCTGCAGGTCTAGAATAGACAGGTTTTATTTAAAGGAGGAAGCCATCTCTTCAGCAGTGTCCGTTGTTGAGGTGGAGTTCTCCGACCACTGTTTAATTTTGTTTTCTCTGAATGTTACAGAGACCCCCCGGATGGGAAGAGGCTACTGGAAGCTCAATTCGTCTCTCCTGGAAGAAGCAGAGATAAGACAATCCTTTGAGGACTTTCTTCAGAGCCAGGTACCATTGCTGGGCCTTTGTAGCAGTAAGTCAGAGTGGTGGGAGATGCTCAAGAAAAGGGTGGCGAGATTCTTCCGCCAGCTCTCGAGCCTCAGGAGCCTGGACAGGTACCGCCTGTATCAGGGCCTGAGGAGGAAACTCGAGCATCTCGTCTCGACTGGAGGTAGTCGTGAGGACATCTCCAGAGTGAAATCCTTGCTGAAGAGGTGTCAGTACGATAGACACGCATCTTTGGTTTTTGAGAGGGATTACGGGAAATACCGCTCGCCCGACCCTTACAGAAACTGCAAGATGTCAGTGAATGGTAAAGTTGTCACGGGACTGGTTGACAGTACGGGATCCCTGAAAAGGTCCAGATCAGGGATTCTGGAGGTCGTCAGATCCTTCTACTCACACCTCTTGGGCAGGAAGGATCTAGATCGGGATGTGATGTCGGCTTTCCTGGCTGAAACTGTCCCTGCGCCAGGAGTAGACCCCTCTCTTGATGTTTTGATAGAGATGATCAGGGAAGAGGAAGTCAGCCTGGCGATTGAAGGGCTCGCCCTCAAGAAATCGCCAGGTCCGGATGGCTTAACATCTGAGTTTTATAAGACCTTTAAGGACGCCTTGGTTCCCCTCTTGACTGAGGTATTCAATGAGTGTCTTTCCTCGGGCGCTCTGCCGAAGTCAATGAGGAGGTCAGCCCTGATCATCCTGTCAAAGGGTAAGGACCGATCTCGTATTGAGAACTGGCGTCCCATAGCGCTTCTCAATACGGACAGAAAGGTTTTGGCAAAGGTGCTGTTTAATCGGCTGGTGCAGTTTGCACCCCGGCTCCTTTCGGGGACCCAGCACTGCTCTGTTCCAGGCCGTAGTACATTTAGTGCTGTGCTTTGTGTCCGGGAGGCAGTGGAGCAGGGCAGGGCTGGTAACTGGAAGGGGTACTTGCTGTCCTTGGATCAGGCAAAAGCGTTTGATCGGGTTAACCACGAGTACCTCTGGTCTGTCCTTCTGAGGTATGGCCTGCCGGGGGAGTTTGTCAATTGGCTAAAGGTTTTGTACGCAGGGGCAGAGAGTTTCCCGCTTGTGAACGGTTGGATTGGCCGCTCTTTTGAGGTTGGGTCTGGTGTTCGCCAGGGTTGTCCTCTGAGCCCACTTCTATACGTGTTTGCGATTGACCCATTCCTTAGGAGGGTTGATCGTGGGCCGTTGGTGGGAGTCGGGATGGACCGGGCGGCACCGGAAGCCACTCTAAGGGTGGTAGCGTATGCTGATGATGTCACCGTTTTTGTGTCCTCGAGAGGGGAGGCGCAATGGGTGATGTCAGAGGTTGACCGCTACTCAGAGGCTTCTGGGTCCAAGATCAACCGGGATAAGTGTGAGAGTCTCTGGCTGGGAGAGGGGGATCCAGGCTTTGATCTCCCGGACACTCTTCCAGGGCCCCAAGACTCTGCCAAAGTTCTCGGCATCGAATTCGGCCAGGGGGATTACCCCATGCAAAACTGGGACGGCAGGCTTAAGATCGCCGCTCAGAAGGTGGACCAGTGGAAGGGTTGGTCTTTGACCCTCAGGGAAAGGGTGAACTTGATTAAAACTTACCTGCTCCCATTGCTGATATATCTGGGCAGTGTGTGCATGTTGCCAGAACCCCTCTGGACTCGGGTCTACAGTCTGTTCTTCCAGCTGTTATGGGGGAATAGGCTGAACCTAATCAAGAGGGAGGTTACTTACCGCACGAGGAGACAAGGAGGGTTGTGTATGGTCAACCCTGTGGTGTTCCTAGTGAATACCTTTCTTAAGATCAATATCGCAAACCTCTGGAAAGAGAGGGCTCCTCCGTGGGTATACTCCTGCAGGGGATGGGCTCCTCCGTGGGTATACTCCTGCAGGGGATGGGCTCCTCCGTGGGTATACTCCTGCAGGGGATGGTTTCGGCCTTTCTTCCAGGAATGGGAGACAGGAGGGCGAGTGAAGGATCTTCGTACACCACATGGGCATCTTCCGGCTTACGCTACCCCGGTTCTGAAGGTGATTCGCCGGTGGGGTCTGGGAATGTGGGAGATCAGGACCATGTCGAGGAAAGTCCTTGACAAAAGGGTTCTGTTGACCCATTTCCAGAAGCCTCTGGCCCTCAGGGATTGCCCAAGTCGGGATCTTGGGGTGGGTTTAGGTCTTTTGAATTCCATCAGGATCCCCTTGAAGTTTTGGGACTTGACTTGGCGCTGCTTCCATGGAAAGCTGTGTGTGAGGGACAATCTGAAGTGTAGGAGCTCTGAGGAAAGGGGTTGTCCCCGGGAGGAGTGCGGTGGCCTGCTGGAGAGCATGGACCACTTCCTGCTTCAGTGCCCCTTTAACACAGAGGTGTACAACCGGGTGGGCGCTTCCATCCATTGGCCCGGGTTGGCCGGTCTCTCCTATGCGGAGTGGGCCTATGGAGCATTCAGAGGCCTGGGTGGCCGGGACCGCTGCACGTTATTCTTAGTCAGTCTAGTGGTCAGGTACCACACGTGGAACGCACGGTGTTTAGTATCGACGCAGCGTAAAATCCTCCCGGTGGATGAGGTGGTTAGGAACATTCTGGGTGACCTGGTGAAGGTGCGCTCTCTGGAGTATGAGAGGCTGGGCACGGGGAGGGCCTCTCTCCTTTGGAGGGGGTTCTCCTTTAGTGTCCCTTAGTCTGTCATCTCCGCTCCTGGTGTTGGGCTGAAGCTGACACTGTAGATTTTTGTTTTGTATCTGAGGTTATAGTGATGTAGGGCTTGCAGGCGCCGAACCTGGGCTTTATGTGGTTGGTTTGTTATGTTGATATGTTTAATGTGTTTGTATTTTGTGTACAGTGTGTATTTATGTAGTTATAGTTAATGTGTATATAGGTTGGTTGGTTTTGGGGTGTTGGTGTTAGGGTGTTAGGTTGGGAGGGGGGTGGATGGGATTTGGACAATATGATCCTGGGCACTGGTCTGGACTATATAGCGCGAACTTTGGACGTTAGACCAGTGTCTGGGTGGGAGGGTGATGGGCGTGGGATTTAGTTAGTTATATTTAATGTTTTTATTTCCTGTTTGTCTTTTATTTGCTGCGTATTCTTTAGTTATTTATGGAAAAAAAAAAAAAAAAAAAAAATTATTGTAAAAAATTATATAAAAAAAAAAAAAAAAAAAAAAAAAAATTAGGTGGTGGGATTGGGTGAAGGTTTTGTTTTATAATGCTGATTGTGTGGTGTGTGTGTGGCTGGGCCAGGAGATTTTCGTAAGTCTCTTTTAGTTTGTATTATTGTTTTGTTATTATTATTATTGTTTTGTTTTGCCAGAAGTTATGGCTTGATTTATGTTTATTGTTGTAATGTTTTTCATTTTTATATATAAAATAAAAGATTTACAGGATGTAACTCAGGATCAGTACAGGATAAGTAATGTCATGTATGTACACAGTGACTGCACCAGCAGCAGAATAGTGAGTGCAGCTCTGGGGTATAATACAGGATGTAACTCAGGATCAGTACAGGATAAGTAATGTCATGTATGTACACAGCAGAATAGTGAGTGCAGCTCTGGAGTATAATACAGGGTCAGTATCAGCTTCTTTTTGGAGACATTTCTGCTATTTATACGGCGGTTGCTTTAAGCCTTTGACTTAGAACGATGCGTCTAATATCCTGCGGTTCCCGCTGAGCCTATTTTGTGCGCCGCATTCTCTTTCTGTGGATTGTTGATACATTTTACTTGGCTTCTACTCAAAATTACAAAATAAAATTCCATTTTGTGCTGATGGCGTCTCTCATGAATGGTAAATTATCATGAAATAGGAAAACAGAAAGTGATGTGGAGACGCGGAGTAGACGGGCGGCTGCAGATCTGTCACCGGGAGAGCTGGGTGCCTGAAACGACCTGCCCGGGGTCTGCTCATCCTCTCTGGGGGCAGATCTGCCATTCAGGAGTCTAGATCAGCTCTATGACTACCAGTAAATCTTACAGGGCACCCAGCTTTCTCAGAACCCAGAAGGGGGTCTGATAATGCACAATGTATAACCAGGTAGATCCATCATTCTGGGGTCTGGGTAGGTTGGGTGGTGCCCCCTGCTGGAGCGCTGATAGATGACATTTTGGGGCTCTCTTGTGATATTGATCTCTTGTGTTTCTCCCCCTCAGATCCCGCAGATCAGTTACGGCTCCACGGCTCCGGAGCTGAGCGATGATCGCCGCTACGACTTCTTCTCCAGGGTGGTCCCTCCGGATTCCTTCCAGGCTCAGGCCATGGTGGACATTGTCAAGGCCATGGGATGGAATTACGTCTCCACGCTGGCGTCCGAGGGCAGCTATGGCGAGAAAGGGGTGGAGTCATTTATGCAAATTTCCAGAGAAGAAGGTAAGATGCAGAATAATCTTGTCCGCATTCTTCTCTATGGAATAAGTGATGTCCCTTGTAGTGATCAGAAGTTTTGCTTGACTCCAGTCACACCTAAAGCTGCATTCACAGTTCTTCTGTTAGTCCACACTGTGCTGCCATTGGCTTAGATCCCCTCATACCCAGCACTATACCGCACTGCCCCGGACGCAGAGCTGACACTCGTTTTATCCATATTCTGCGCTGGTTTCCAGATTCCTATTTTTCTGGTGGTCAAGGGTAGAAAAGGGTTAATTCCGCATTGCCCTCTCCCCTGTGACAGGCAGCCCATGGCAGTGAAATGGTTAACCCTTGGAGGTCAGAGGTGAGGAAGAGGTAAATGTTTGTTAATTTTTTACAAATTTGTTTCATTATTTAAGAGTTTAATAAAATATTAACGGACCTGGTGCTGAAGAACCAACCACGGCCCATAACAATCATTGGACATTGTATCGGATCGGTGAGACTTCTGATATTATCCAATAGACAGGAATCATCCAAAGCCGATTACAAATGATTCAGATTTGATTTGTTGCTTGGAAATCCTCAGATTCGTACCAGGTCCGAGTACTGACGGATCGAGTTTACTCGAGTAAAGGAGTTGGTTTTATATTTCCTGGTAGTAAAGGGGTTAAGTGGACATTTCCTGGTTGTCTTGGCAAGTGAAGGGTTTAAGCGACATTTTTTGTAATCATGGGAGTGAAGGGGTTAAGTGGACATCTCCTGGTGGTCTAGGTTAGTAAAGGGGTTAAATGGACATTTTGGGAAGTGAAGGGTTTAGGTGGACATTTTGTGTAATCATGGATAGTGAAAGGGTTAAGTGGACATCTGCTGATGGTCTTGTGAGGTTAAGGGGTTAAGTGGACATTTACTGTAATCATGGGAAGTGAAGGGGTTAAGCGGACAATTCATGGTTTTCTATTGTAGTGAAAGGGTTAAGGGGGCATCTCCTGGTGGTCTTTGGTAGTGAAAGGGTTAAGGGGGCATCTCCTGGTGGTCTGTGGTAGTGAAGGGGTTAAGGGGGCATCTCCTGGTGGTCTGTGGTAGTGAAGGGGTTAAGGGGGCATCTCCTGGTGGTCTTTGGTAGTGAAAGGGTTAAGGGGGCATCTCCTGGTGGTCTGTGGTAGTGAAGGGGTTAAGGGGGCATCTCCTGGTGGTCTGTGGTAGTGAAGGGGTTAAGGGGGCATCTCCTGGTGGTCTTTGGTAGTGAAGGGGTTAAGGGGGCATCTCCTGGTGGTCTGTGGTAGTGAAGGGGTTAAGGGGGCATCTCCTGGTGGTCTTGGGCAGTTCGGGGGTCAGTGGTGAATGCCGGTTGCTCTGTTCTCCTGTGATTTCTGTGGAGATCTGGGCCGGATCTGCTGGGGCTTTGCCGCTGCTGAGTTTCTGGTGCATTGTACTGCCCTGGTGGGCCTCACATGGCTACATATCACTCTATGCTGCAGATTCCATGCAGCTGTTACACTGTGCAGAAACCTCAGTAGTTCTTCCTCTCTATAACCCGGGAGGTGCACACTCGGCCGCTGCCATGGAATCTTCTGGATGATGAGATTTGGTGACATTGTCCCGGTAGATGTGAGGGGTCAGTGGGCCCGGGGGTCCCCTCCGCACAGACAGCCCCAGGGTCAGAGCCCCTGACAGGTGACATGCGGCCCCTTATATCGCCGGGGCCCGCAGCGGACGCGCTGTTTGCTTTGTCTCGGCCTAATGCTGGCGTCTGCAGCGGCCGCCTCTCCCCTCCACCTTGTTAATAATGTAACGATCCTGCGCTCGACGCCTCCAGCAAAACTCCGAGCCGCTGGTCGCAACGACTTCAAGGGCCGAAACCGGTGCAGCCTCAGACAAGGCGATCATGGCCGCCGCTCCGGCACGGATCTGTCTTCTCAGTATCGATTGCAGCAGGGAGGATAACAGGTTGTGTCAAACTTGGCTGAATTCTAGGTTTTAATAGTTCTGCGGGGCCTGAATATCCGCTCGTCCGCGCTGGAGAGACGCCACCGGGCCACGGACCTGTCCAATTAGAGAGTGAGATGTGCAGAAAGACGAGCTAAAGAGCAGGCGCACAGCAGAGCGAGCAGAGCGGGGATCATTAGTAATACCCAGGCAAGAGCAGGGGCCGCCCATACACCCACCATTATATATGATCACAGCTGGGGTGTAACTACTACCCCCACCCTCTCCGAAGCATCATAAGTACTAATCCAAGAAGTGCTGACAGAGGCTGGAGCTGCCTGCTGGGGGTTGTTGTTCAGAACAACTGCAGAGCCGAAAGATAAAAAGCTCCGCAGTATTAGTAAGGATGCAGTCAGGATGTTATAATATAATATTCCTCCACACTTGGCGTCAGATGCGCATATGAAGGTGCAGCCGCCATTGCAAGTGGTTATTGGACATGTTCCAGTCTGTGGGTTTCGGTGGTCTCTGTGGTCAGGTCTCGCTCCCTGCGGCCCCTGTATCTGCGGTGAGTGATGGCCATTGCTGGCAGTGTCCCCAGAGGAGCAGTAATAGAAAGTCCCCGTCCCCATCCGTCATCCCGGATCTCGTTAGTGGTTATTACTCATCAGTGGCGGCAGCGCAGGAGAATTACTTTATGATCCTCCGGAGCACGGCCTCTGACCTTGTGAGTAGTAAAACTCCAGAAATGACACGTCCAAGTATGATTTTCGCATTGTTCTCCCATTGTCAGCGGCGGAGCAGGCGGAGGGGGTCCATCGCCATCCATTGTAGCTGCCCCCGATTAACCCCTTATTATAATTCTATTCTATTCATCTATACTGGGTCACTCCACAGCAAGAACATTAAAACCATTAAAGAAGATAACATCTATCATCTGGTTACAATGTTGCAAATCAGAGAGGAGAAAATGTAAGGGAAGAGGAAGTGTAGTCACAGAGGGGTCAGAGCGCCCATGCTGACCCCTGAGCACTGCTGGCTATGATAGAAAGGTGTCAGGACACACAGGACATGGCAGCTCGCTGTGTATGGGGGGTGTAGTCACAGAGGGGTCAGAGCACCCATGCTGACCCCTGACCACTGCTGGCTATGATAGAAAGGTGTCAGGACACACAGGACATGGCAGCTCGCTGTGTATGGGGGGTGTAGTCACAGAGAGGTCAGAGCGCCCATGCTGACCCCTGAACACTGCTGGCTATGATAGAAAGGTGTCAGGACACACAGGACATGGCAGCTCGCTGTGTATGGGGGGTGTAGTCACAGAGGGGTCAGAGCACCCATGCTGACCCCTGACCACTGCTGGCTATGATAGAAAGGTGTCAGGACACAGGACATGGCAGCTCGCTGTGTATGGGGGGTGTAGTCACAGAGGGGTCAGAGCGCCCATGCTGACCCCTGACCACTGCTGGCTATGATAGAAAGGTGTCAGGACACACAGGACATGGCAGCTCGCTGTGTATGGGGGGTGTAGTCACAGAGCGGTCAGAGCGCCCATGCTGACCCCTGACCACTGCTGGCTATGATAGAAAGGTGTCAGGACACACAGGACATGGCAGCTCGCTGTGTATGGGGGGGTGTAGTCACAGAGGGGTCAGAGCACCCATGCTGACCCCCGACCACTGCTGGCTATGATAGAAAGGTGTCAGGACACAGGACATGGCAGCTCGCTGTGTATGGGGGGTGTAGTCACAGAGAGGTCAGAGCGCCCATGCTGACCCCTGACCGCTGCTGGCTATGATAGAAAGGTGTCAGGACACACAGGACATGGCAGCTCGCTGTGTATGAGGGGTGTAGTCACAGAGGGGTCAGAGCGCCCATGCTGACCCCTGACCACTGCTGGCTATGATAGAAAGGTGTCAGGACACACAGGACATGGCAGCTCGCTGTGTATGAGGGGTGTAGTCACAGAGGGGTCAGAGCGCCCATGCTGACCCCCGACCACTGCTGGCTATGATAGAAAGGTGTCAGGACACAGGACATGGCAGCTCGCTGTGTATGGGGGGTGTAGTCACAGAGGGGTCAGAGCGCCCATGCTGACCCCTGACCACTGCTGGCTATGATAGAAAGGTGTCAGGACACAGGACATGGCACCTCGCTGTGTATGGGGGGTGTAGTCACAGAGGGGTCAGAGCACCCATGCTGACCCCTGACCACTGCTGGCTATGATAGAAAGGTGTCAGGACACACAGGACATGGCAGCTCGCTGTGTATGGGGGGTGTAGTCACAGAGGGGTAAGAGCGCCCATGCTGACACCTGACGGCTGCTGGCTATGATAGAAAGGTGTCAGGACACAGGACATGGCAGCTCGCTGTGTATGGGGGGTGTAGTCACAGAGAGGTCAGAGCACCCATGCTGACCCCTGACCACTGCTGGCTATGATAGAAAGGTGTCAGGACACACAGGACATGGCAGCTCGCTGTGTATGGGGGGTGTAGTCACAGAGAGGTCAGAGCACCCATGCTGACCCCTAACCACTGCTGGCTATGATAGAAAGGTGTCAGGACACACATGACATGGCAGCTCACTGTGTATGGGGGGTGTAGTCACAGAGGGGTCAGAGCGCCCATGCTGACCCCTGACCACTGCTGGCTATGATAGAAAGGTGTCAGGACACACAGGACATGGCAGCTCGCTGTGTATGGGGGGTGTAGTCACAGAGGGGTCAGAGCGCCCATGCTGACCCCTGACCACTGCTGGCTATGATAGAAAGGTGTCAGGACACACAGGACATGGCAGCTCGCTGTGTATGGGGGGTGTAGTCACAGAGGGGTCAGAGCGCCCATGCTGACCCCTGACCACTGCTGGCTATGATAGAAAGGTGTCAGGACACACAGGACATGGCAGCTCGCTGTGTATGGGGGGCGTAGTCACAGAAGTGTAGTGACTAAAGCCTGAGCAGGGAGCAGAGAGTAATATCGGGGGAATGGGGGAATCGGGAGTGGCAGGTGGGGCTGTGGTCATGGGGAAGTGCTGGTCGGCGGACGGGGGAGCGCGATGCCGCCCCCTCGTCCAGCAGAAGGCGCGCCGCCTGAGGTGAGATTCTCAACTCTCCTCATGGCTGGTGCGCCCTTGGAGGGAGACCCCACTATTCCAGGATCACCCTGAAGCTTGCTTTTGTATTTGGGGGGGCGGCAGGGTCTTAGTTGTTTCCTCTCGCCGCCTGGCACCGCGGACATTATTAATATGCATTTCCATAGAAGATGAGTGTAAGGAAATTATTAAAATCATCATCTTGGCCTTTGGTTAAGTAGCTATTAACCTCTCGCTTACCTGAGGGTACAAGGACTATAGAGAGGCATTAGCATATTCCAATTACATCTCATTATATGGGCGCAGAGCCGGGCAGCAGCGACAACCAAAGGGGCTAATCCGCTCTTAGAGATACCGAAATACAGGGATAGAGTGAGATGTAGCAGAGCTGAGTGTGTCATCAGGGACCACATATTACAGTATAGGAGGGGACATCTACTGTGGTGTTACATAGGACTGCAGGATACATCTACTACATGATTTGTACTCAGAGATATCACTGTGTTATCTGTGGTGTTACATAGGACTGCAGGACACATCTACTACATGATCTGTACTCAGAGATATCACTGTGTTATCTGTGGTGTTACATAGGACTGCAGGACACATCTACTACATGATCTGTACTCAGAGATATCACTGTGTTATCTGTGGTGTTACATAGGACTGCAGGACACTACTACATGATCTGTACTCAGAGATATCACTGTGTTATCTGTGGTGTTACATAGGACTGCAGGACACATCTACTACATGATCTGTACTCAGAGATATCACTGTGTTATCTGTGGTGTTACATAGGACTGCAGGACACATCTACTACATGTTCTGTACTCAGAGATATCACTGTGTTATCTGTGGTGTTACATAGGACTGCAGGTCACATCTACTACATGATCTGTACTCAGAGATATCACTGTGTTATCTGTGGTGTTACATAGGACTGCAGGACACATCTACTACATGATCTGTACTCAGAGATATCACTGTGTTATCTGTGGTGTTACATGGGACTGCAGGACACATCTACTACATGATCTGTACTCAGAGATATCACTGTGTTATCTGTGGTGTTACATAGGACTGCAGGGCACATCTACTACATGATCTGTACTCAGAGATATCACAGTGTTATCTGTGGTGTTACATAGGACTGCAGGTCACATCTACTACATGATCTGTACTCAGAGATATCACTGTGTTATCTGTGGTGTTACATAGGACTGCAGGACACATCTACTACATGATCTGTACTCAGAGATATCACTGTGTTATCTGTGGTGTTACATAGGACTGCCGGACACATCTACTACATGATCTGTACTCAGAGATATCACTGTGTTATCTGTGGTGTTACATAGGACTGCAGGTCACATCTACTACATGATCTGTACTCAGAGATATCACTGTGTTATCTGTGGTGTTACATAGGACTGCAGGACACATCTACTACATGACCTGTACTCAGAGATATCACTGTGTTATCTGTGGTGTTACATAGGACTGCAGGACACATCTACTACATGATCTGTACTCAGAGATATCACTGTGTTATCTGTGGTGTTACATAGGACTGCAGGACACATCTACTACATGATCTGTACTCAGAGATATCACTGTGTTATCTGTGGTGTTACATAGGACTGCAGGACACATCTACTACATGATCTGTACTCAGAGATATCACTGTGTTATCTGTGGTGTTACATAGGACTGCAGGACACATCAACTACATGATCTGTACTCAGAGATATCACTGTGTTATCTGTGCTGTTACATAGGACTGCAGGTCACATCTACTACATGATCTGTACTCAGAGATATCACTGTGTTATCTGTGGTGTTACATAGGACTGCAGGACACATCTACTACATGATCTGTACTCAGAGATATCACTGTGTTATCTGTGGTGTTACATAGGACTGCAGGACACATCTACTACATGATCTGTACTCAGAGATATCACTGTGTTATCTGTGGTGTTACATAGGACTGCAGGACACATCTACTACATGATCTGTACTCAGAGATATCACTGTGTTATCTGTGGTGTTACATAGGACTGCAGGACACATCTACTACATGATCTGTGCTCAGAGATATCACTGTGTTATCTGTGGTGTTACATAGGACTGCAGGACACATCTACTACATGATCTGTACTCAGAGGTATCACTGTGTTATCTGTGGTGTTACATAGGACTGCAGGACACATCTACTACATCATCTGTACTCAGAGATATCACTGTGTTATCTGTGGTGTTACATAGGACTGCAGGACACATCTACTACATCATCTGTACTCAGAGATATCACTGTGTTATCTGTGGTGTTACATAGGACTGCAGGACACATCTACTACATGATCTGTACTCAGAGATATCACTGTATTATCTGTGGTGTTACATAGGACTGCAGGACACATCTACTACATGATCTGTACTCAGAGATATCACTGTGTTATCTGTGGTGTTACATAGGACTGCAGGTCACATCTACTACATGATCTGTACTCAGGGATATCACTGTGTTATCTGTGCTGTTACATAGGACTGCAGGACACATCTACACATGATCATGTGTGTTACATAGGACTGCATCTAGTAAATGGAGGAGTTACACTCACCGGCCTCTTTATTAGGTGCACCATGCTAGTAACGGGTTGGACCCCCTTTTGCCTTCAGAACTGCCTCAATTCTTCGTGGCATAGATTCAACAAGGCATTTCCGCCCACAGAACTGCCGCTCACTGGATGTTTTTTCTTTTTCGGACCATTCTCTGTAAACCCTAGAGATGGTTGTGCGTGAAAATCCCAGTAGATCAGCAGTTTCTGAAATACTCAGACCAGCCCTTCTGGCACCAACAACCATGCCACGTTCACAGGCCACAAATCACCTTTCTTCCCCATACTGATGCTCGGGAGAACTGCAGGAGATTGTCTTGACCATGTCTACATGCCTAAATGCACTGCCGCCATGTGATTGGCTGATTAGAAATTAAGTGATAACGAGCAGTTGGACAGGTGCACCTAATAAAGTGGCCGGTGAGTGTATGTTGGTCATGGATTCAGCACCACACGGGCCGGACAGCGCCGCACTGATGTCTGGATGTGATAGAACTAGAGCCGTGATTCGTGTTATTAAGGGTTAACATATAAGACGCCGTCAGCTGCTCCTCTATGTGATGCAGATTGTGCAGCCGCCTCCTCCGGCCCCGGGGCCCAAGATATTAAACTCTGTAAGAAAAATGCTAATTATAGTTATTATATCCCAGAAGCAACAAATCCACATGAACCCCCGAACCGTACAAATAGGGGGCGCAGCCGGGAAAGGTCAGAGGTCCAGTCACACAGGATAGGATTAGATACACAGCTCAGCAGACTGTATCACACAGGATAGGATTAGATACACGGCTCAGCAGACTGTATCACACATGATAGGATTAGATACACGGCTCAGCAGACTGTATCACACAGGATGGGATTAGATACACAGCTCAGCAGACTGTATCACACAAGATAGGATTAGATACACAGCTCAGCAGACTGTATCACACAGGACAGGATGAGATACACAGCTCAGGAGACTGTATCACACAGGACAGGATGAGATACACAGCTCAGCAGACAGTATCACACAGGATAGGATTAGATACACAGCTCAGCAGACTGTATCACACCGGATAGGATTAGATACACAGCTCAGCAGACTGTATCACACAGGATAGGATTAGATACACAGCTCAGCAGTATCACACAGGATAGGATTAGATACACAGCTCAGCAGACAGTATCACACAGGATTAGATACACAGCTCAGCAGACAGTATCACACAGGATTAGATACACAGCTCAGCAGGCAGAATCACACAGGATTAGATACACAGCTCAGCAGGCAGTATCACACAGGATTAGATACACAGCTCAGCAGGCAGTATCACACAGGATTAGATACACAGCTCAGCAGACAGTATCACACAGGATTAGATACACAGCTCAGCAGACAGTATCACACAGGAGAGGATTAGATACACAGTTCAGCAGACAGTATCACACATGGTAGGATTAGATACAGAGCTCAGCAGACAGTATCACACATGGTAGGATTAGATACAGAGCTCAGCAGACAGTATCACACAGGATGGGATTAGATACACGGCTCTACAGAGAGTATCACACAGGATAGGATTACATACACAGCTCAGCAGGCAGTATCACACAGGATTAGATGCACAGATCAGCAGGCAGTATCACACAGGATTAGATACACAGCTCAGCAGGCAGTATCACACAGGCAGGATTAGATACACAGCTCAGCAGGCAGTATCACACAGGCAGGATTAGATACACAGCTCAGCAGACAGTATCACACAAGATTAGATACACAGCTCAGCAGGCAGTATCACACAGGATTAGATACACAGCTCAGCAGGCAGTATCACACAGGCAGGATTAGATACACAGCTCAGCAGGCAGTATCACACAGGCAGGATTAGATACACAGCTCAGCAGGCAGTATCACACAGGATTAGATACTCAGCTCAGCAGGCAGTATCACACAGGATTAGATACACAGCTCAGCAGGCAGTATCACACAGGATTAGATACACAGCTCAGCAGGCAGTATCACACAGGATTAGATACACAGCTCAGCAGGCAGTATCACACAGGATTAGATACACAGCTCAGCAGCTTCTTATGATGTGATATTTCTCTAGTCGTTGTTAGCTGTACCCCGGCGCGGTGCGTGTCGCCCCCTATCCCCGGCTTGTGCCCCCCGCCGCTCCGTGTGCACCAGAAAATAATGTATAACACATAAAAATCTTAATGGCTGCAGAATATTTGGAGAGATTTCGGGAATGTGATATTGAGATGTAAAATGTAATAGATCTGTGCAGCCGCCGCATCATCTCCTTGTATTGGACTCGCCGGGGGGTCTTACAAGAATTGGCGGCTCCGGGGTCTGTGCCGGCGGAGGGGGCCTGATATCACTATGATGGGAATATTACCTGGAATCATCCACATCAAGAGGAGGGGGCGCTGTATCCCCCCACAGGTCCTGCTCCCCAATATGAGGGATCATCTCATTTACCTGGAACCCCAGAACAATTCTGGGGACCCTGCAAATTATTAGGGCGTCAACGTCGCATCCTCTGATCATCGTAGTAGCAAAAGACACAGATCCGGTAAGCATAGTCTAAGGCAGGATAGACATGGCTGCTATGTGGGGTGTTCAGCCTGGTCATAGCATAGGAATAGACCAAGTATCTTCTGAATCCACAGCTACTAGACACGGCAGACGTGTATATCTACTTGCACATTTACATAAATAGACATAGAGGGGCAGATTTACTAACCCGGTCCATTCGCGATCCAGGGGCGCGTTCTCTGCGCTGGATTTGGGTCCGGCCAGGATTTATTAAGGTAGTTCCTCCGACGTCCTCCAGGTGGCGCTGCTGCGATGAAGAGCATCGGAATGCGCTGGAATACACCGAGCCGGGCTGAGTGAAGGTAAGTGCAATTTCCGCTACACTTTTTTTAAAAAAATGCGGCAGTTTTTTCCGAATCCGTCAGTTTTTCGTTCGTCCACGCCCCCGATTTCCGTCGCATGCATGCCGGCGCCGGTGCGCCACAATCTGATCGCGTGCGCCAAAATCCCAGGGCAATACAGGGAAAATTGGCGCAAATCGGAAATATCTGGGTAACACGTCAGGAAACCGCGAATCGGGCGCTTAGTAAATGACCCCCAGAAAGATTATCCCCTGATCACTCTGTCTAAACTGGAAACCAGATGAGATACTTATAGGAGGAGCCCAGATCTCCGTAAGTCATTACAACTCTTTGATACATCTCTATGCAAATGAGCTCCTTTTTCCCAGGGAGCATTGCCACAACGAGAAGCCGGCCCTTCTGTCGGATCAGCCCCCAGGACATGGCCCGTAGCCGGCACTGGAAGCAATTACCGCACCTGTCCCGATGTCACCGCGTGACCTGGCGTGTGCATTAGGCGGATCTGTCAGCCGGCTTTGATCTTGAGGAGCGATACAAGCGCTTATTAGCCGCGTCTGCGGTGTACGGCCCTGGGAGAAGATGTGAATATTAATTGGCAGCACCTTGTTCCTCTCCCTCCTCCCTAAACGTCAGGGGAGACGATGAGACGAGGATCCGAGGAGTGAATTGTCTGCGTGTAATTTCTCCCAGTGAATCCCCCGGGGTCCGTGACTCAGCTTCGCGCTTGGCCGCCCCCCTGACAGTTCTCCTTTCACCTTCTTGATTGGCTTTTACCTTTTCCTTCTTTTTCTGCTGGATTCTTCAGGTGATGCCGGGAATAAGATGCAAACTCGGCAGCCATCGGCTCCTTCACCCGCAGCTCAGGGGCGGCCACTGCGACAATGGGGCGTCACGCTGCGATATGCTAAAGAGATCCTTGTCGCTGATTCACAGCCATCAAATTGATTGGCAAAACTTCTCTGCACATTCCTGACCCAATGGGAACCCACTGTGCTGGTTAACCCCTTCCTGTCCCGGTAATGACGTCCCTCACCTCGCTCCGCTGTTGGCTCCCGTTTTCTTCCAGCGTCTCATTTGCATAGATTACACGCCATCTTTTCTGGCTGAATTGTTCTTTCAGATTGGGACCAATTTGCATTCCCTGGAGATCGGAGCGGAGACATGGGTTCTGATCCATTTCTGCCTCCCAGAGGATTAGATCCTGCAATATGGAGCAAACAACAACCCATTGGGGGTCATTTACTAAGGGCCCAAATCGTGTTTTTCTGTCCATTTACCTGGTCCCGGTCCATTTCGCTGGATCGCGAATGAACCGGGTAAGTAAATCTGGGGCAGATTTACTTACCCGGTCCATTTGCCATCCAGCGGCGCGTTCTGTGTGGAGGATTCGGGTCTTCCGGCAATTCACTAAGGTAGTGTGCCCGATGTCCACTAGGTGTCGCTGCGGCGCTGAAGTTCACCAAGCCGGGCCGGGTGAAGGTAAGCGCTTGTCAAGTGACACATTTTTTAAATACGGTGGTTTCTCCGAATCCGACGGGTTTTCCGGTGGCCATGCCCCCCGATTTCCGTCGCGTGCATGCCGACGCCGATGCGCCTCAATCCGATGCGCCTCAATTCACGGAAAATCGGCGCAAATCGGAAATATTCGGGTAATGCGACGGAAAAACGTGATTCGGGCGCTTAGTAAATGACCCCCTATGTGTCTCCTATGTACAGCACATCCTATAGAGGGGCCCTAATACGGACTGCAAGAGATTAGCCCCCCAAATCACAGCACTGATGAAAGATGTGTGGATCCCCTCTATACAGGATGGGGTGGGATTTCTCTATACGGACCCCAAAGCTAAACACAAGTCAAAAACCTGATCCAATAGATATACAGACCTCAGTTCAGACCCCGATTCATACAAAACACAGACCCCTCCTCCACATTAGATACCAGCCCCCACCTATAGAGCAAAAAGACCCCAGAGAAGAACCCACATGTGTACCAGAACCAATCGCAGCACAGGCCATAAGCCGACACTGTGTATCAGTACCAGTTACAATGTTGCTAAATCTTAGTTTTGGAGTAAATCTTACAGTGTGTAGTCTCAGGGGTCAGGTGAAGGAGACCGCCATCCCCTTTAAGAAGCAGCGCCGTGCGGGGTCCGCAGAGCCGCCACCTGCCAGTATCATCATGACGGATTTGCCTCTAGCATAGCGTATAATATACTAATCCAATCTCTCTCCCCCGCACACACAGTATTCCCGAATTAATCCTGTGCATCTCGACTGGCGGACGACGTAGTCTTTATAGACTTAGATCTTCCCGGGATTCTACATAAGTATAACGCTCGCCATAAGCCGCTGAGCGCAGCCGCGCATTATCCGGCATGCATTACTGCGCGGCCTCTCGAGTCCGAGCCCTTCTCCATCATGTGACATCACAGCGATTATCGCAGCCCCTTCAACTACAGATGAGGGATTAGATCTGCAGGATTTACCATCTGCTGAGGTTAGCACCCAGCTTTCCCACAAGCCTGACAAGACTGAGAGCAGATGAGAATAATAAGTGTCCACCTCTTATCATGATGTCGTTTTGTGCTTTC
Organism: Engystomops pustulosus; assembly: GCF_040894005.1. Classification (NCBI taxonomy): domain Eukaryota; kingdom Metazoa; phylum Chordata; class Amphibia; order Anura; family Leptodactylidae; genus Engystomops; species Engystomops pustulosus. The sequence goes on from NC_092420.1 coordinate 4,993,306, forward strand.
ATTGTTTTTCACATTTCTGAGTATAAATTGTGCAGGTAATCTAGAATGATGGCGACCACTAGGGGGAGCTCAGGAATGTAACGAATACATTGTATCTATTCTGTGTATACAGTAAGCTCCAGGGCTCCCCCTAGTGGTGGCTGCTGGCTAAAGGATGTTAATGTGTAACAGAAAACTGAACTCTACATTCTGTAAAAGCAGATTAGAGAATGATAGTTGGGGATGTTATCAGATAAGGACATGTAACGGGTGGATGTTGGAGATTTGAGGATGTTTGGGGGGAGACCTTGTATTCCTGGGTGCAGGGGACTTGTCACAGTAATGCTGAGAAGATCCAGAGACAGAGCGAGATGTAATCCACAGCAGAGCCGCGCTTTGTGTGCACTGACATTTAGGAGAAGACTGAGGCGCAGATAATCAAACAGACCTTTCACTTGGCTGCCGCAACCTCTTGTATGCCGCGGAGCAGATGAAAGGGTTAAGAGGATCCCCCGGCCCGGAGCAGCGCAGCTTCATATACACATCATGGAGGGGTCCTGTACGAGGAGCAGAGGAGGAAGGAACCTGCATCTGTGTAATAACCCGATTACTCAGGAGGTCACAGACACTCCACACAGGAAAGGGTTAAGTCCGTCTGTAGTGATCCGTAGGGAATATGGGAGAGGAAGCGCCCGGATATAATGAGATAACCGACCGGGAGGACAATGGCTGCAGAGTCTGCACTGTGTCTAATAATAATGGGAATATTAATCACCAGAATGTGTCCTTAAAGGGGAGGTTCTCCCTATGTCACATGGTAGAAGTAATCTACATAATCAGTGCAATTACATCCTGTATTATACCCCAGAGCTGCACTCACTATTCTGCTGCTGGTGCAGTCACTGTGTACATACATGACATTACTTATCCTGTACTGATCCTGAGTTACATACTGTATTATACTCCAGAGCTGCACTCACTATTCTGCTGCTGGTGCAGTCACTGTGTACATACATGACATTACTTATCCTGTACTGATCCTGAGTTACATCCTGTATTATACCCCAGAGCTGCACTCACTATTCTGCTGCTGGTGCAGTCACTGTACATACATGACATTACTTATCCTGTACTGATCCTGAGTTACATCCTGTATTATACTCCAGAGCTGCACTCACTATTCTGCTGCTGGTGCAGTCACTGTGTACATACATGACATTACTTATCCTGTACTGATCCTGAGTTACATCCTGTATTATACTCCAGAGCTGCACTCACTATTCTGCTGCTGGTGCAGTCACTGTGTACATACATGACATTACTTATCCTGTACTGATCCCGAGTTACATCCTGTATTATACCCCAGAGCTGCACTCACTATTCTGCTGCTGGTGCAGTCACTGTGTACATACATGACATTACTTATCCTGTACTGACCCTGAGTTACAGCCTGTATTATACCCCAGAGCTGCACTCACTATTCTGCTGCTGGGGCAGTCACTGTGTACATACATGACATTACTTATCCTGTACTGACCCTGAGTTACATCCTGTATTATACTCCAGAGCTGCACTCACTATTCTGCTGCTGGGGCAGTCACTGTGTACATACATGACATTACTTATCCTGTACTGATCCTGAGTTACATCCTGTATTATACCCCAGAGCTGCACTCACTATTCTGCTGCTGGTGCAGTCACTGTGTACATACATGACATTACTTATCCTGTACTGATCCTGAGTTACATCCTGTATTATACTCCAGAGCTGCACTCACTATTCTGCTGCTGGTGCAGTCACTGTGTACATACATGACATTACTTATCCTGTACTGATCCTGAGTTACATCCTGTATTATACCACAGAGCTGCACTCACTATTCTGCTGCTGGTGCAGTCACTGTGTACATACATGACATTACTTATCCTGTACTGATCCTGAGTTACATCCAGTATTATACTCCAGAGCTGCACTCACTATTCTGCTGCTGGTGCAGTCACTGTGTACATACATGACATTACTTATCCTGTACTGATCCCGAGTTACATCCTGTATTATACCCCAGAGCTGCACTCACTATTCTGCTGCTGGTGCAGTCACTGTGTACATACATGACATTACTTATCCTGTACTGACCCTGAGTTACAGCCTGTATTATACCCCAGAGCTGCACTCACTATTCTGCTGCTGGGGCAGTCACTGTGTACATACATGACATTACTTATCCTGTACTGACCCTGAGTTACATCCTGTATTATACTCCAGAGCTGCACTCACTATTCTGCTGCTGGGGCAGTCACTGTGTACATACATGACATTACTTATCCTGTACTGATCCTGAGTTACATCCTGTATTATACCCCAGAGCTGCACTCACTATTCTGCTGCTGGTGCAGTCACTGTGTACATACATGACATTACTTATCCTGTACTGATCCTGAGTTACACCCTGTATTATACTCCAGAGCTGCACTCACTATTCTGCTGCTGGTGCAGTCACTGTGTACATACATGACATTACTTATCCTGTACTGATCCTGAGTTACATCCTGTATTATACTCCAGAGCTGCACTCACTATTCTGCTGCTGGTGCAGTCACTGTGTACATACATGACATTACTTATCCTGTACTGATCCTGAGTTACATCCTGTAGATCTTTTATTTTATATAAAAGTAAAAAACATAACAATACAAACAAAACATAACATACAATATATACAATATCTTACTTGCTGGTCCAGCCACATTCACACCTAGTAAAAACAATAACTTACAATACACCGAAATGAATGAACACCAAATACCACAACCCCCACCCAACCGATTATCACAACCTAAACCAAACCAATAAACAATAAGACAAGCCACACCCACAAATAAAACATAAATGACTATAAATATACATAAACCCACCCCACACCCTCTAATAACAAACCACCCCACACAGATCACATCCCACACCCATTTTTTTTTTTTTTTTTTTTAATATATAATAACAAATACACACAACACTACACTAAACTAAATCCCTCGCCCGCACCCTCCCCTTCCCCCCAGACACTGGTCTAACGTCCAAAGTTTGCGTTAAGTAGTCCAGACCAGTGCCCAGGGTCAGTTCATAAGTCCACCACTATCACCCCCCTCCCAACCTAACACTATGTCCCAAACCCCACTATATACAATATATACAATATATACAGTATTTACAACATAACAAAGAAAACAGAATACAAATTAAACCTGAACAACATTAATCAAAACCACATAAAGCCCAGGTTCGGCGCCTGCAAGCCCAACATCACTACACGCTCAGATACAAAACAAAAATCTACAGTGCAGCATCAGCCCAACACCAGGAGAGGAGATGACAGACTAAGGGACACTAAAGGAGAACCCCCTCCAAAGGAGAGAGGCCCTCCCCGTGCCCAGCCTCTCATACTCCAGAGAGCGCACCTTCACCAGGTCACCCAGAATGTTCCTAACCACCTCATCCACCGGGAGGATTTTACGCTGCGTCGATACTAAACACCGTGCGTTCCACGTGTGGTACCTGACCACTAGACTAACTAGGAATAACGTGTAGCGGTCCCGGCCACCCAGGCCTCTGAATGCTCCATAGGCCCACTCCGCATAGGAGAGACCGGCCAACCCGGGCCAATGGATGGAAGCGCCCACCCGGTTGTACACCTCTGTGTTAAAGGGGCACTGAAGCAGGACGTGGTCCATGCTCTCCAGCAGGCCACCGCACTCCTCCCGGGGACAACCCCTTTCCTCAGAGCTCCTACACTTCAGATTGTCCCTCACACACAGCTTTCCATGGAAGCAGCGCCAAGTCACGTCCCAAAACTTCAAGGGGATCCTGATGGAATTCAATAAACTCAAACCCACCCCAAGATCCCGACTTGGGCAATCCCTGAGGGCCAGAGGCTTCTGGAAATGGGTCAACAGAACCCTCTTGTCAAGGACTTTCCTCGACATGGTCCTGATCTCCCACATTCCCAGACCCCACCGGCGAATCACCTTCAGAACCGGGGTAGCGTAAGCCGGAAGATGCCCATGTGGTGTACGGAGATCCTTCACATGTCCTCCTGTCTCCCATTCCTGGAAGAAAGGCCAAAACCATCCCCTGCAGGAGTATACCCACGGAGGAGCCCATCCCCTGCAGGAGTATACCCACGGAGGAGCCCATCCCCTGCAGGAGTATACCCACGGAGGAGCCCATCCCCTGCAGGAGTATACCCACGGAGGAGCCCATCCCCTGCAGGAGTATACCCACGGAGGAGCCCTCTCTTTCCAGAGGTTTGCTACATTGATCTTAAGAAAGGTATTCACTAGGAACACCACAGGGTTGACCATACACAACCCTCCTTGTCTCCTCGTGCGGTAAGTAACCTCCCTCTTGATAAGGTTCAGCCTATTCCCCCATAACAGCTGGAAGAACAGACTGTAGACCCGAGTCCAGAGGGGCTCTGGCAACATGCACACACTGCCCAGATATATCAGCAATGGGAGCAGGTAAGCTTTAATCAGGTTAACCCTTTCTCTGAGGGTCAAAGACCAACCCTTCCACTGGTCTACCTTCTGAGCGGCGATCTTAAGCCTGCCATCCCAGTTTTGCATGGGGTAATCCCCCTGGCCAAATTCGATGCCTAGAACTTTGGCAGAGTCCTGGGGCCCTGGAAGAGTGTCCGGGAGATCAAAGCCTGGATCCCCCTCTCCCAGCCAGAGACTCTCACACTTATCCCGGTTGATCTTGGACCCAGAAACCTCTGAGTAGCGGTCAACCTCTGACATCACCCACTGCGCCTCCCCTCCCGAGGACACGAAAACGGTGACATCATCAGCATACGCTACCACCCTTAGAGTGGCTTCCGGTGCTGCCCGATCCATCCCGACTCCCACCAACGGCCCACGATCAACCCTCCTAAGGAATGGGTCAATCGCGAACACGTATAAAAGTGGGCTCAGAGGACAACCCTGGCGAACACCAGACCCAACCTCAAAAGAGCGGCCAATCCAACCGTTCACAAGCGGGAAACTCTCTGCCCCTGCGTACAAAACTTTCAGCCAATTGACAAACTCCCCCGGCAGGCCATACCTCAGAAGGACAGACCAGAGGTACTCGTGGTTAACCCGATCAAACGCTTTTGCCTGATCCAAGGACAGCAAGTACCCCTTCCAGTTACCAGCCCTGCCCTGCTCCACTGCCTCCCGGACACAAAGCACAGCACTAAATGTACTGCGGCCTGGAACAGAGCAGTGCTGGGTCCCCGAAAGGAGCCGGGGCGCAAACTGCACCAGCCGATTAAACAGCACCTTTGCCAAAACCTTTCTGTCCGTATTGAGAAGCGCTATGGGACGCCAGTTCTCAATACGAGATCGGTCCTTACCCTTTGACAGGATGATCAGGGCTGACCTCCTCATTGACTTCGGCAGAGCGCCCGAGGAAAGACACTCATTGAATACCTCAGTCAAGAGGGGAACCAAGGCGTCCTTAAAGGTCTTATAAAACTCAGATGTTAAGCCATCCGGGCCTGGCGATTTCTTGAGGGCGAGCCCTTCAATCACCCGGCTGACTTCCTCTTCCCTGATCATCTCTGTCAAAACATCAAGAGAAGGGTCTACTCCTGGCTCAGGGACAGTTTCAGCCAGGAAAGCCGACATCACATCCCGATCTAGATCCTTCCTGCCCAAGAGGTGCGAGTAGAAGGATCTGACGACCTCCAGAATCCCTGATCTGGACCTTTTCAGGGATCCCGTACTGTCAACCAGTCCCGTGACAACTTTACCATTCACTGACATCTTGCAGTTTCTGTAAGGGTCGGGCGAGCGGTATTTCCCGTAATCCCTCTCAAAAACCAAAGATGCGTGTCTATCGTACTGACACCTCTTCAGCAAGGATTTCACTCTGGAGATGTCCTCACGACTACCTCCAGACGAGACGAGATGCTCGAGCTTCCTCCTCAGGCCCTGATACAGGCGGTACCTGTCCAGGCTCCTGAGGCTCGAGAGCTGGCGGAAGAATCTCGCCACCCTTTTCTTGAGCATCTCCCACCACTCTGACTTACTGCTACAAAGGCCCAGCAATGGTACCTGGCTCTGAAGAAAGTCCTCAAAGGATTGTCTGATCTCCGCTTCCTCCAGGAGAGACGAATTGAGCTTCCAGTAGCCTCTTCCCATCCGGGGGGTCTCTGTAACATTCAGAGAAAACAAAATTAAACAGTGGTCGGAGAACTCCACCTCAACAACGGACACTGCTGAAGAGATGGCTTCCTCCTTTAAATAAAACCTGTCTATTCTAGACCTGCAGCTACCCCTATAATAGGTGAACCCCGCGTGGCCTGGGGTGTGCCGGATGTGGACATCCACCAGGCGAGCCTCACTAGCTATGCTATTAAGAGCGACGCTATCATAAGTCAGCTTGTCTCTGGAACCTCCCCTATCCTGGGACCTCGTGACAGCATTGAAGTCCCCTCCAAAGACCACCTGCCGACTTGTAAAAAGGTAGGGCTTGATCCTCATAAAGAGACACTTCCTGTCCCACTTGGACTGGGGACCATAGATGTTAATAAGACGAAGTTCTTGTCCCTTCATGAGGACATCCAGGATCAGGCACCTCCCCATTTCTAACTCTATAACTCGTCGGCATTCTACCGGTGCGGTAAAAAGTACCGCCACTCCGCTATACGGCTCGGCCGCAAGAGACCAATAGGAAGGCCCGTGTCTCCATTCCCTCTTAGCTTTAAACACGGCCGCCAAATCTGGCAGCCTGGTCTCCTGCAAAAATAAAATGTCGGCTTCAACACGGCCGAGAAAATCAAAGGCCGCAAATCTAGCCGCATCAGACTTAATGCTGGCGACATTAATGGACGCCAGTGTCAACGGAGTGGGTGCCGCCATCATGAGTGATTGAGTTAGACGGCTTTCTTTTTACCCATCTTACCACCACCCTCGGGAAATGAACACCCCCTTTTTAGACATATTGTGGTGTCCATCTCCCGCACCTCTGATGCTTCAGGGGCAGATCCAGGACCTGCCCCCTCATCCTCGTCTCCAGACTCTGGGCCAGTCTCCCCTCCTGAGGACCCTGACTCCCCAGGGGGAGACTCGGCACCTCCTGCAGGCTCTGCCACCTCTGGCCCTTCACCCTCAGCCCCTCCATCGGCAGGAGGCGCTCCATCCAGGGCCAGGAATCGATTTGAAAGTTCGACCAGCGGGGGGTCGGTTGCACCTTCCTTGGGTACCTTAGTCAGGGAGGGAGAAGATCTTACACCCCCCTTCTTTTTACCCTTTTTCTTCTTTTTGGCGCCACGCTTACGCTTTTCCTCTAGCCACGCCCTATTATCCTCGTCCATACTCTCATAATGGGAGGAGTCTGAGGACGTGGCACCTTCCTCTCTCTCGATCCTCCTGACCTCCTCATCCAGTACATCCTCCCCTGGGGCCTCAGCGACAGGTGTGGTCTCTAGGAGAGCGCCAGAGGTTGTCCCAGCAGCCCGAGACTCCCCCCGCTCTCTCTCCTGTTGACGCTTCTCTAGACGCCTTAGCTGGGCAGGCGTCTTTTTCCTGTCTTTCTTCCCTGGCCCCTCCATTCCTCCGCCTTTGCTAGTCCCCTCCCCAGCAGATTCAGCCTCATGGCTTTCATCCGCTGAGGTTGAGCCCGCATTAGCGAAGGAAAGAGGACAACGACTGTACGGGTGACCGAGATCACCACACAGGTTACACCTAATCTGCCCTGTACAGGATGCAGCGAGATGGCCGACACCCCCACACAACGCACACTTCTGCACCGTGCAGTTTGCGCTGAAATGTGTGGGGTCACCGCACCTGTGACACAGCTTAGGCTGCCCCCGGTAGAAGATCAGGATCCGATCCCTCCCCAGGAAGGCTGATGAAGGGATGTGGGCGACTGAGTTACCTGAACGCCTCAACTTCACCATGAAGGTCCAGGCCCCTGACCAGATACCATACTCGTCACGATTTTTCTCGGGTACTCCCAGAACCTCTCCATAACGATTCATCCAGGTCATGATGTCAAAGCAAGATAGTGATTCGTTACGGGTAAGAACGGTCACTTTCTTGAGTTCGCTCTGGCGGGACACTGCTTGCACAGCAAAGTCCCGCCACTCGGGCTCGTTGTATCTCAGCTCATAGTTGGACCAGAAGAGCTCAAGCCCCTCCGGCCGAACAAAGCTGATATCAAACTCAGATGTACCATAGGGATGGATCAAGGCAAAGATGTCAGCCGCCTTGAAGTCCATCTTCAGCAGCAGCTCAACTACCCGTGCCCGAGGGGGACACACATCACTGCCACGCCACCGAAGACGGACCACATTCCTGCGGTTAGCACCCGGCCCGGTTGTCGGGAGCGACCATGATGTCTCCCTGCCTCTTTGCTCTCGGAAGGCAGACAGGCCGTGCCTCTCTATCCAAAACGACAAATCAACCTCCTGCCCCGCTACATTGATCGTCCTTTCTCCCTTCTGTAAGGCCTGCAGGAGGCGCCGTTGCAAAAAGCCGTCCCCAGAGCCCAGAGACGAGGATGATGGAACCCTACGTCCCCCAGCAGCGACACTGGCATAGCTCTTAATAGGGGCCGCCACTGGGGGAGCAACCGGACCAACCCCTGCACCCACCACATTAACACTACCCACCTGCATGTTACACTCAGCCGCGCCACTCACACCACCAGTCCCTCCATCACCCACCCCCAAAGCTGGAAAAGATTCTCCACCACTCACACCATTCACATTATCCACCACAACATTACTGACTCCACTCACACTGGCTGGACCAGCAACAACATTAGCAGACCACCTCCGCATCTTCAGGCACAAGGGACGGGGGTCCCCCCACAGCGCATCGCCCAGAGGGGACCCCAACTTGTGTCACACTTGTGCCCTCCACATCATCGGTAGCAGATGTTATTTTACTTTTCTTAGAGGAAGGTAGGAGTCGCCGCTGATCTTTGGCTGGTATGTGGCACCGCTGATCCCCACCTTCCTCAGCACTCCTCTGCAGACTGTCTCCAACACCAACACAAAATAGGACTTTAGGTTTGGGAGGTCCGGAGCCCTCAGCCTCAGCGACCCCTCCACGCTGCCGCCGCTCCACCACCAAGTGATCAACGGCAACAGCATGAAGAGGCGCCGAGGCACCGGAAGCTACCACCAGTGCCGGGCTATCCCCCCCTCCCACTGGGGGACGCACCACAGCACTGGATTTCGATGGTATCGCCACTGCCGAGCCGCCCTTACTGTCCGGCCTCGCGGCCGATGCCTCCCCTGCTCCCCCACTGTTACCACAAACAGAGACGGAGCCCATCGCCACATCAGATGTCACACCTGTAATCTCCCCGCTCCCTGGCACTGAGTCCACTGCAGGACCCGCGCTGGGCTGGGTAACGGGGCTCGCACAGTGAGCTGACCCTGCGGCCGACTCGGGTTTTACGGGGAGGGGGCTGTAGACTAGACTCACCACTTCCACGGATTTGGTCTTCTTCTTTCGTGGTTTGCTGCCCCCCGGTGCATCCTCCGGCAGATCGTCTCCAAAAGTAAAGTCCTGGAGGTGCACAGGGGACTCGAGCCGTCGGATCTCCTCTATCAGCGCCCCTCCCTGGTGGCTGTCACTATCCTCACCCGGGCCGGCAGAACCGCAGCCAGATGACAAGGCCGCTTGTCCTGCAGGGGGCCCACTGTACGGTACCGGACTTTCCTCCTCCGTCTGACTCTCTGGCTGAAGCCCCATCAGCCGCCTCTGCTTTTCCTCCTCCATCTCCCAGAACCTCACATCATTAAGGATCTTTTCTTTAAACGGCCCGCTCCTCTCCCGCCGGTAAGCCTTCCTCTCCTCCAAGGCCTGGATGTTAGTCTGGAGCCTGGAAATCTCTGCCATAATCTGCTCCTTCTTCCTCTTCTGGGCAGAGCTTGCCCTGGCATGGGCGCACCTGAGCTCCTCCCGCAGTCTCCTCACCGTCTTGCTGGCTTCTTCGTACTCAGAGAGGTGGCCCAGAGCCCGGGAGGCATAGCTGGAAATAGACTCCCGGGTCCTCAGCATTCCCCAGCCCTCTTCACTGAGGTCAGCCTCACCTCTCTGAGCACTCAGCTTTCCCGCAGTATCCAGCTTTTCCTTGGTACCCAGCTTTCCCGAGGTATCCAGCTTTCCTGGGGTTTTGGTGCTTTTTGATGCCTTAGCTGGCCTGGGGGTACTTGGAGCAGCATTGCTGCTGTTCCTTGCAGATCTTCTTACCCCCAAGGCTTCCGCAGCGCTGGCCGGTTCCTGGCTACCCCTGCCTCCCGCCGGCCTAGACCGGGAAGCAGGAGCCTGGGACTTGCTGCCCTGGCTCATGCCTGAAAACCCACTCCCTCCCTGGGAGAGGAGAGAGCAGGCCCCAGGTGGAGGTGGTTTTCCCTGGAGCTCAGGAGCAGCAGCAGCACACAGCCTCTCACAGCAACAGACAGCTAACGATGTAACGAGCTCCAGAGATGCACTCACTATCTGCTGCTGGTGCAGTCACTGTGTACATACATGACATTACTTATCCTGTACTGATCCTGAGTTACATCCTGTATTATACCCCAGAGCTGCACTCACTATTCTGCTGCTGGTGCAGTCACTGTGTACATGCATGACATTACTTATCCTGTACTGATCCTGAGTTACATCCTGTATTATACTCCAGAGCTGCACTCACTATTCTGCTGCTGGTGCAGTCACTGTGTACATACATGACATTACTTATCCTGCACTGTTCCTGAGTTACATCCTGTATTATACCCCAGAGCTGCACTCACTATTCTGCTGCTGGTGCAGTCACTGTGTACATACATGACATTACTTATCCTGTACTGATCCTGAGTTACATCCTGTATTATACCCCAGAGCTGCACTCACTATTCTGCTGCTGGTACAGTCACTGTGTACATACATGACATTACTTATCCTGTACTGATCCTGAGTTACATCCTGTATTATACCCCAGAGCTGCACTCACTATTCTGCTGCTGGTGCAGTCACTGTGTACATACATGACATTACTTATCCTGTACTGATCCTGAGTTACATCCTGTATTATACTCCAGAGCTGCACTCACTATTCTGCTGCTGGTGCAGTCACTGTGTACATACATGACATTACTTATCCTGTACTGATCCTGAGTTACATCCTGTAAATCTTTTATTTTATATATAAAAATGAAAAACATTACAACAATAAACATAAATCAAGCCATAACTTCTGGCAAAACAAAACAATAATAATAATAACAAAACAATAATACAAACTAAAAGAGACTTACGAAAATCTCCTGGCCCAGCCACACACACACCACACAATCAGCATTATAAAACAAAACCTTCACCCAATCCCACCACCTAATTTTTTTTTTTTTTTTTTTTTTTTTATATAATTTTTTATAATAATTTTTTTTTTTTCCATAAATAACTAAAAAATACACAGCAAAAAAAGAAAAACAGGAAATAAAAACATTAAATATAACTAACTAAATCCCACGCCCATCACCCTCCCCCCCCAGACACTGGTCTAACGTCCAAAGTCCGCGCTATATAGTCCAGACCAGTGCCCAGGATCATATTGTCCAAATCCCGTCCACCCCCCTCCCAACCTAACACCCACACCCCAAAACCAACCAAGCTATATACACACAAGAACTATAACTACATATAACTATATACACACTGTACACAAAATACAAACACATTAAACATATCAACATAACAAACCAACCACATAAAGCCCAGGTTCGGCGCCTGCAAGCCCCTACATCTCTATAACCTCAGATACAAAACAAAAATCTACAGTGTCAGCTTCAGCCCAACACCAGGAGAGGAGATGACAGACTAAGGGACACTAAAGGAGAACCCCCTCCAAAGGAGAGAGGCCCTCCCCGTGCCCAGCCTCTCATACTCCAGAGAGCGCACCTTCACCAGGTCACCCAGAATGTTCCTAACCACCTCAACCACCGGGAGGATTTTACGCTGCGTCGATACTAAACACCGTGCGTTCCACGTGTGGTACCTGACCACTAGACTGACTAAGAATAACGTGCAGCGGTCCCGGCCACCCAGGCCTCTGAATGCTCCATAGGCCCACTCCGCATAGGAGAGACCGGCCAACCCGGGCCAATGGATGGAAGCGCCCACCCGGTTGTACACCTCTGTGTTAAAGGGGCACTGAAGCAGGAAGTGGTCCATGCTCTCCAGCAGGCCACCGCACTCCTCCCGGGGACAACCCCTTTCCTCAGAGCTCCTACACTTCAGATTGTCCCTCACACACAGCTTTCCATGGAAGCAGCGCCAAGTCAAGTCCCAAAACTTCAAGGGGATCCTGATGGAATTCAAAAGACCTAAACCCACCCCAAGATCCCGACTTGGGCAATCCCTGAGGGCCAGAGGCTTCTGGAAATGGGTCAACAGAACCCTCTTGTCAAGGACTTTCCTCGACATGGTCCTGATCTCCCACATTCCCAGACCCCACCGGCGAATCACCTTCAGAACCGGGGTAGCGTAAGCCGGAAGATGCCCATGTGGTGTACGGAGATCCTTCACTCGCCCTCCTGTCTCCCATTCCTGGAAGAAAGGCCGAAACCATCCCCTGCAGGAGTATACCCACGGAGGAGCCCATCCCCTGCAGGAGTATACCCACGGAGGAGCCCATCCCCTGCAGGAGTATACCCACGGAGGAGCCCATCCCCTGCAGGAGTATACCCACGGAGGAGCCCATCCCCTGCAGGAGTATACCCACGGAGGAGCCCATCCCCTGCAGGAGTATACCCACGGAGGAGCCCATCCCCTGCAGGAGTATACCCACGGAGGAGCCCTCTCTTTCCAGAGGTTGGCGATATTGATCTTAAGAAAGGTATTCACTAGGAACACCACAGGGTTGACCATACACAACCCTCCTTGTCTCCTCGTGCGGTAAGTAACCTCCCTCTTGATAAGGTTCAGCCTATTCCCCCATAACAGCTGGAAGAACAGACTGTACACCCGAGTCCAGAGGGGTTCTGGCAACATGCACACACTGCCCAGATATATCAGCAATGGGAGCAGGTAAGTTTTAATCAAGTTCACCCTTTCCCTGAGGGTCAAAGACCAACCCTTCCACTGGTCCACCTTCTGGGCGGCGATCTTAAGCCTGCCGTCCCAGTTTTGCATGGGGTAATCCCCCTGGCCAAATTCGATGCCGAGAACTTTGGCAGAGTCTTGGGGCCCTGGAAGAGTGTCCGGGAGATCAAACCCTGGATCCCCCTCTCCCAGCCAGAGACTCTCACACTTATCCCGGTTGATCTTGGACCCAGAAGCCTCTGAGTAGCGGTCAACCTCTGACATCACCCATTGCGCCTCCCCTCTCGAGGACACAAAAACGGTGACATCATCAGCATACGCTACCACCCTTAGAGTGGCTTCCGGTGCCGCCCGGTCCATCCCGACTCCCACCAACGGCCCACGATCAACCCTCCTAAGGAATGGGTCAATCGCAAACACGTATAGAAGTGGGCTCAGAGGACAACCCTGGCGAACACCAGACCCAACCTCAAAAGAGCGGCCAATCCAACCGTTCACAAGCGGGAAACTCTCTGCCCCTGCGTACAAAACCTTTAGCCAATTGACAAACTCCCCCGGCAGGCCATACCTCAGAAGGACAGACCAGAGGTACTCGTGGTCAACCCGATCAAACGCTTTTGCCTGATCCAAGGACAGCAAGTACCCCTTCCAGTTACCAGCCCTGCCCTGCTCCACTGCCTCCCGGACACAAAGCACAGCACTAAATGTACTGCGGCCTGGAACAGAGCAGTGCTGGGTCCCCGAAAGGAGCCGGGGTGCAAACTGCACCAGCCGATTAAACAGCACCTTTGCCAAAACCTTTCTGTCCGTATTGAGAAGCGCTATGGGACGCCAGTTCTCAATACGAGATCGGTCCTTACCCTTTGACAGGATGATCAGGGCTGACCTCCTCATTGACTTCGGCAGAGCGCCCGAGGAAAGACACTCATTGAATACCTCAGTCAAGAGGGGAACCAAGGCGTCCTTAAAGGTCTTATAAAACTCAGATGTTAAGCCATCCGGACCCGGCGATTTCTTGAGGGCGAGCCCTTCAATCGCCCGGCTGACTTCCTCTTCCCTGATCATCTCTGTCAAAACATCAAGAGAGGGGTCTACTCCTGGCTCAGGGACAGTTTCAGCCAGGAAAGCCGACATCACATCCCGATCTAGATCCTTCCTGCCCAAGAGGTGCGAGTAGAAGGATCTGACGACCTCCAGAATCCCTGATCTGGACCTTTTCAGGGATCCCGTACTGTCAACCAGTCCCGTGACAACTTTACCATTCACTGACATCTTGCAGTTTCTGTAAGGGTCGGGCGAGCGGTATTTCCCGTAATCCCTCTCAAAAACCAAAGATGCGTGTCTATCGTACTGACACCTCTTCAGCAAGGATTTCACTCTGGAGATGTCCTCACGACTACCTCCAGACGAGACGAGATGCTCGAGCTTCCTCCTCAGGCCCTGATACAGGCGGTACCTGTCCAGGCTCCTGAGGCTCGAGAGCTGGCGGAAGAATCTCGCCACCCTTTTCTTGAGCATCTCCCACCACTCTGACTTACTGCTACAAAGGCCCAGCAATGGTACCTGGCTCTGAAGAAAGTCCTCAAAGGATTGTCTGATCTCCGCTTCCTCCAGGAGAGACGAATTGAGCTTCCAGTAGCCTCTTCCCATCCGGGGGGTCTCTGTAACATTCAGAGAAAACAAAATTAAACAGTGGTCGGAGAACTCCACCTCAACAACGGACACTGCTGAAGAGATGGCTTCCTCCTTTAAATAAAACCTGTCTATTCTAGACCTGCAGCTACCCCTATAATAGGTGAACCCCGCGTGGCCTGGGGTGTGCCGGATGTGGACATCCACCAGGCGAGCCTCACTAGCTATGCTATTAAGAGCGACGCTATCATAAGTCAGCTTGTCTCTGGAACCTCCCCTATCCTGGGACCTCGTGACAGCATTGAAGTCCCCTCCAAAGACCACCTGCCGACTTGTAAAAAGGTAGGGCTTGATCCTCATAAAGAGACACTTCCTGTCCCACTTGGACTGGGGACCATAGATGTTAATAAGACGAAGTTCTTGTCCCTTCATGAGGACATCCAGGATCAGGCACCTCCCCATTTCTAACTCAATAACTCGTCGGCATTCTACCGGTGCGGTAAAAAGGACCGCCACTCCGCTATACGGCTCGGCCGCAAGAGACCAATAGGAAGGCCCGTGTCTCCATTCCCTCTTAGCTTTAAACACGGCCGCCAAATCTGGCAGCCTGGTCTCCTGCAAAAATAAAATGTCGGCTTCAACACGGCCGAGAAAATCAAAGGCCGCAAATCTAGCCGCATCAGACTTAATGCTGGCGACATTAATGGACGCCAGCGTCAACGGAGTGGGTGCCGCCATCATGAGTGATTGAGTTAGACGGCTTTTTTCTTACTACCTCCCTTCCCTCTACTGTCCTCTGAAGATGAACCCTTTTCCCTTTTCCCTTCAGAATTGGGGCAACTTCTTTTTAACGAAATTGAGGTGTCCATGTTATTACTGGCCCCCAAGGACCCACCCGGACCACCCTCTCCTTCGTCCTTGTCTCCTGGCTCTGAGTCAGTCTCCCACTCTGAGGACCCAGCATCCCCAGAGGATAGAGACTCGGCGCCCCCTGCAGGCTGCTCCGCCGCCACCTCCAGAACCCCACCCTCAGCCTCTCCTTCCGAGGAGGCGATCTCATCGAGGGTGAGGAACTGGTTGGAAAGCTCAACCAGAGGGGAGGAAGTTTTCCCTTCCTTAGGTACCTTAGATACGCCGCGTTTTTTCTTTTTCTGCTTGCGCTTATTTTCTAGCCAAATCCTGTTATCCTCATCCATACTCTCATAATGGGAGGACGTGGAGGACATGGCACCTTTCTCGCGCTCCATCCTCCTGACCTCCTCATCCAACTCATCATCCCTCAGGGCCTCAGTAGCATGACCAGCCTCTGAGGAAGGACCAAGGGTCACCCCAGCAACCTGAGGCTTCCCCAGTTCTCTCCCTTTTTGTCTGGCTTCAAGCCGCCTTAACTGAGAAGGCGACTTCTTCTTGCTTTTCTTCACAGGCCCCTCAGCTCCTCCACCTCTGCTGGTACCTTCCCCAGCAGAAGCAACCTCATGGCTCTCCTCCACTGGGGTCACAACCGCATTGGCAAAGGAGCGAGGACAACGGCTGAAAGGGTGACCGAGCTCACCACACAGGTTACACCTAATGTCCTTACAGGATGCAGCGAGATGACCTAGCCCACCACACAAAGCGCACTTCTGCACTTGGCAGCTGGCGCTAAAGTGTGTGGGGTCACCGCACCTGTGACAGACCTTCGGCTGCCCCTGGTAGAAAATCAGGATTCTGTCCCGCCCAAGAAAGGCTGAAGAAGGAATGTGGGCGACTGTGCCGCCTGAACACTTCAACTTCATCATGAAGGTCCAGGCTCCAGACCAAATGCCAAATTCATCGCGGTTTTTCTGAGGTACCTGTACAACCTCACCATAACGACTGAGCCAAGTCATGATGTCCATGCAAGAAAGTGACTCGTTACGGGTCAAAACGGTCACCTTCTTGACTGTGTTTTGGCGAGACACTGCTTGCACAGCTCATAATTCGACCAGAAGAGCTCTAAGCCCTCCGGCCGAACAAAGCTGACATCGAACTCCGGAGTACCATAAGGATGTATCAGGGCAAAGATGTCACTAGCCCTGAAGTTCATCTTCAGGAGGAGCTCCACCACCCTTGACCTGGGTGGGCATGCGTCACTGCCCCTCCAGCGAAGACGAACCACATTCCTACGGGCAGCTCCGGGCCCGGTTGTGGGTAAAGACCATACAGTCTCTCCCCCCCTTTTCTCTTGGAAGGCTGCCAGGCCATGCCTGTCTGTCCAGAAGGACAGATCAACCTCTCTCCCCTCTACAGTGATTGACTTTTCCCCTCTCCTGAGAGCCTCCAGAAGACGCCTTTGCAAAACGCTGTTCCCAGAGCCAGGAGACAAGGAGTTAACCCCACTTGCCCCAGCGGTGACACTCGCATAGCTCCTTATGGGAGCGGCCACCACTGGGGGTGCAGATGGACCAGCACTCACACCAGGATCTCCCTCAGCGCCATTCACCACCCCCACATTCACCACACTATGTACATTACCGCCTCGCTTCCTTGCATCACTCACACCAGCTGGGCCAGGAGGACCTGGGGTTGCCTCGGCGTCACTGGGCACTGGGGGTAGAGCCACCTCCATAGCTGATTCAGCCTGAGAAGAGGCAGCTCCAACCCCGATCTTACTTGTGCCCTCTGCCTCATTGGCATTAACCCCTTGTTGTCCAGCAGTTTTTATGATGTTTGAGCATCGCTGCTCGATTGGTGGTAGAGGCCTCTTTTCCTTACAGACTCCAGACAGTTTTTTTGCCCCTTTCATATCTTCAGAGTTTGATGCACCAATACAGAATAACACTTTTCCTGCGACTTTCTCTGCAGGCTGCACGGGATGTTTGGGAGGCGCCGCACTACAAGCCCCAGCAGCCCCATCACGCTGCCGCTGCTCACCGGAGCAAGCAACAGCGCTAGGGGCCACAGGAGCCACCGCCACTGCCCCTGGCACAGGGCCACCCCCCCCTCCCACTAGGGGGCAGCGCACAGTACCAGGACCTGCTGGATCGCCCTCACTGTCCGGCCTTTCGGCCGATGCCTTCCCTGCACCATCCTTGCTACTACAAACAAGGCTGGTGCTCTGCGCCATGATGGAACGTGGCTTTGCAATCTCCCCGCACCCTGGCACCGAGTCCACTGCAGGATTCGTGCTGGGCTGGGTAACGGGGCCTACACGACAGGCTGACACTGCTGCCCGCCCGGAGGGAACAGGGAGGGGACGAAACACCAGATTCACCTCCTGAGACGCCTTGGTCTTCTTGGCTCTCTTCTTTCTCTTTAGTTCGTCATCTGGCAAATCATCGCCGAAGGAGAAGTTTTGGAGGTGAACTGGGGACTCAAGCTGACGGATCTGAGCCATTAGCGCCCCCCCCCCTGGCCGCTGTCATCACTTTCCTCCTCCAGGTTGGCAGAGCCGCAGCCTGATGGTAATGGCGCTTGCTCCGCAGGCAGCCTGTCGTGCGAGGCCTGCTGGTGCTGGTGCAGGCCACCAGACGGACACGGCAGGTCTTCCTCATCCTCCTCATCATCGCCATCATCCGCCTGGATCTGAAGCCCCTTCTGCTTTCTCAGCTTATCCTGGCGCATATCATCAAACCGGGCGTCGTTTTCTAATTTCTCACGAAACGGACCGCTGTGCTCACGGATTAGATGTCGCTTTTCTTCCAGAGCGGTGACCTCGGCTTTTAGTCTGTCTATGGTGTTAAGAAGATCAGACTTTTTCTTTCTCTGCGTAGCCACCCCCGCTAGGGCCAAGGTCTCCCGTATCTCCTCCTGGAGCCTCCTCAGCGCTTTTCCAGCTTCCTCGTACTCACGGAGGTGCTCAGCAATCCGGGAGCCATAGATGGTAGCAGACTCCCGGGCCTTAAGTTCACCCCATGCTTTTTGCACACCTCCGTGAGCACCCAGCTTTCCAGCTGAACCACCCAGCTTTCCCGCACAGTCACTCAGCTTTCCAGGAGGAGCACTCAGGCTGATGTTACTTGCCTTAATATTCTGTGTTCCGGAGACCTTGCGGCTTCCCTGGGTCTTGGGGGTGGCAGCCGAGGTCACATCGCTGCGTCCTTGGCTCCGGGCAGATCTTCTTACCCCCTGCGCTTTGGCCGGTAACTGGATTCTCCTGCCCCCCGCCGGCCTGGTCCGGGAGACAGGAGCATGGGATTTTCCTGGCTCACTCATCCCACAGAACCCACTCCCTCCCTGGGGAGGAGAGAGCAGGCCTGGGTGGATTGATCTTCCTCCAGGTGGTGCAGGAGCTCAGAAGCACACAACCACACCCACAGCAGTTCACAGCAGAATGATCCAGCACGAACTATTCTGCTGCTGGTGCAGTCACTGTGTACATACATGACATTACTGATCCTGTACTGATCCTGAGTTACATCCTGTATTATACTCCAGAGCTGCACTCACTATTCTGCTGCTGGTGCAGTCACTGTGTACATACATGACATTACTTATCCTGTACTGATCCTGAGTTACATCCTGTATTATACACCAGAGCTGCACTCTCTATTCTGCTGCTGGTGCAGTCACTATGTACATACATGACATTACTTATCCTGTACTGATCCTGAGTTACATCCTGTATTATACTCCAGAGCTGCACTCACTATTCTGCTGCTGGTGCAGTCACTGTACATACATGACATTACTTATCCTGTACTGATCCTGAGTTACATCCTGTATTATACCCCAGAGCTGCACTCACTATTCTGCTGCTGGTGCAGTCACTGTGTACATACATGACATTACTTATCCTGTACTGATCCTGAGTTACATCCTGTATTATACTCCAGAGCTGCACTCACTATTCTGCTGCTGGTGCAGTCACTGTGTACATACATGACATTACTTATCCTGTACTGATCCTGAGTTACATCCTGTATTATACCCCAGAGCTGCACTCACTATTCTGCTGCTGGTGCAGTCACTGTGTACATACATGACATTACTTATCCTGTACTGATCCCGAGTTACATCCTGTATTATACTCCAGAGCTGCGCTCACTATTCTGCTGGTGATGTTACTGTTAATTCTCTACTCGTAGATTAGTGAGTGCAGCTCTGGAAATAAGTAATGTAATAAATCATATATTTACTTTTTACAGTTTTTATAGATAGCTGGGGGTTGACAATATTAGGGTGAGGCCATGGCAGTGCTATGGAGGCAGGTTGGTTGGGGGCCCATCTCCCCGAATGGCGGTGGCAAAAGGTTCACTGACCTGAATTTTGGAGCTTGGTCTGGAATATCCCTTTAAGCTGACACATAGTTTGGGGACTGAGGTGATGGGGACATGCATCCTCATCCTCTGACATTTCCCAGCATTCCTTGTGATTATACCCCCCTCCCCCAGCGCAGCAGCCCCTGATGTATGTGACTGTATATAAAGGATGTCTATACATCTGCTCCGTGCTGCCTACCCACAATGCACTGGGGCACAGCTTCACCTGGAGACCCATTCCCCGGGGGATCCCAGGAGCTGACGCTCATTCACATTAATGTTAATGAGATTGTGGCGCCCGGTGCCCATTAGGTCTTGTATTTACTAATTAGTCTCCCTCCGAGATATCGCACATTATAATAGGTTAATTGTGCAATGACATGGATATTGATTGGATTCCAGCCTTCACTTTATATCTCTATAATGTACATCGCTGAATGCAAGTTATTCCAAAATTCTCAGGACAAAATATTTACAATACATAGATAATACACACAGTGATGTCACAGTACAGAGATAATACACACAGTGATGTCACAGTACAGAGATAATACACACAGTGATGTCACAGTACAGGGATAATACACACAGGGATGTCACAGTACAGGGATAATACACACAGTGATGTCACAGTACAGGGATAATACACACAGTGATGTCACAGTACAGGGATAATACACACAGTGATGTCACAGTACAGAGATAATACACACAGTGATGTCACAGTACAGGGATAATACACACAGTGATGTCACAGTACAGAGATAATACACACAGTGATGTCACAGTACAGGGATAATACACACAGTGATGTCACAGTACAGGGATAATACACACAGTGATGTCACAGTACAGAGATAATACACACAGTGATGTCACAGTACAGGGATAATACACACAGGGATGTCACAGTACAGGGATAATACACACAGTGATGTCACAGTACAGGGATAATACACACAGTGATGTCACAGTACAGGGATAATACACACAGTGATGTCACAGTACAGAGATAATACACACAGTGATGTCACAGTACAGAGATAATACACACAGCGATGTCACAGTACAGGGATAATACACACAGTGATGTTACAGTACAGGGATAATACACACAGTGATGTCACAGTACAGGGATAATACACACAGTGATGTCACAGTACAGGGATCATACACACAGTGATGTCACAGTACAGGGATAATACACACAGTGATGTCACAGTACAGGGATAATACACAGTGATGTCACAGTACAGGGATAATACACACAGTGATGTCACAGTACAGAGATAATACACACAGTGATGTCACAGTACAGGGATAATACACACAGTGATGTCACAGTACAGGGATAATACACACAGTGATGTCACAGTACAGAGATAATACACACAGTGATGTCACAGTACAGGGATAATACACACAGTGATGTCACAGTACAGGGATAATACACACAGCGATGTCACAGTACAGGGATAATACACACAGTGATGTCGCAGTACAGGGGATAATACACACAGTGATGTCACAGTACAGGGATAATACACACAGTGATGTCACAGTACAGGATAATACACACAGTGATGTCACAGTACAGGTATAATACACACAGCGATGTCACAGTACAGGGGATAATACACACAGTGATGTCACAGTACAGGGATAATACACACAGCGATGTCACAGTACAGGGATAATACACACAGTGATGTCACAGTACAGGGATAATACACACAGCGATGTCACAGTACAGAGATAATACACACAGTGATGTCACAGTACAGAGATAATACACACAGTGATGTCACAGTACAGAGATAATACACACAGCGATGTCACAGTACAGGGATAATACACACAGTGATGTCACAGTACAGGGATAATACACACAGCGATGTCACAGTACAGGGATAATACACACAGCAATGTCACAGTACAGGGATAATACACACAGTGATGTCACAGTACAGGATAATACACACAGTGATGTCACAGTACAGGGATAATACACACAGTGATGTCCCAGTACAGGGTATAATACACACAGTGATGTCACAGTACAGGGGATAATACACACAGTGATGTCACAGTACAGGGATAATACACACAGTGATGTCACAGTACAGGGATAATACACACAGTGATGTCACAGTACAGGGATAATACACACAGTGATGTCACAGTACAGGGATAATACACACAGCGATGTCACAGTACAGGGATAATACACACAGCGATGTCACAGTACAGGGATAATACACACAGTAATGTCACAGTACAGGGATAATACACACAGTGATGTCACAGTACAGAGGATAATACACACAGCGATGTCACAGTACAGAGATAATACACACAGTGAAGTCACAGTACAGAGATAATACACACAGTGATGTCACAGTACAGGGATAATACACACAGTGATGTCACAGTACAGGATAATACACACAGTGATGTCACAGTACAGGGATAATACACACAGTGATGTCACAGTACAGGGATAATACACACAGTGATGTCACAGTACAGGGATAATACACACAGGGATGTCACAGTACAGGATAATACACACAGTGATGTCACAGTACAGGGATAATACACACAGTGATGTCACAGTACAGGGATAATACACACAGCGATGTCACAGTACAGGGATAATACACACAGTGATGTCACAGTACAGAGATAATACACACAGTGATGTCACAGTACAGGGATAATACACACAGCGATGTCACAGTACAGGGATAATACACACAGCGATGTCACAGTACAGGGGATAATACACACAGTGATGTCACAGTACAGGGATAATACACACAGTGATGTCACAGTACAGGGATAATACACACAGTGATGTCACAGTACAGGGGATAATACACACAGTGATGTCACAGTACAGTACAGGGATAATACACACAGTGATGTCACAGTACAGGGATAATACACACAGTGATGTCACAGTACAGGGATAATACACACAGCGATGTCACAGTACAGGATAATACACACAGTGATGTCACAGTACAGGGATAATACACACAGTGATGTCACAGTACAGGGGATAATACACACAGTGATGTCACAGTACAGAGATAATACACACAGTGATGTCACAGTACAGGGATAATACACACAGTGATGTCACAGTACAGGGGATAATACACACAGTGATGTCACAGTACAGGGATAATACACACAGTGATGTCACAGTACAAGGGATAATACACACAGTGATGTCACAGTACAGGGATAATACACATTGTGGGTGCAGAGATATTTGGTGAGACTGGTGTCCTCCTCAGGCGGCAGGGCTACACTCCGCCAATAATAGGCGCTATACACAAATAAAGGTAATATATGGCGGCTCTCGGGCTGCGGCTCTCGGGCTGCGCACATTTAAAGCTTCTCCTAAACAAAATGACTTCATAAAACGTGTCCCAGGGACATCAGCGCCGGGCGCGGCAGCGGCGGCATGAGAGAGCGCCCAATTATCAGCCAGTCATTTACACTTAATGGGCAAATAGCTCAGACTGCGCCCAATCCTGACCCGGGAGCCGCTGCAATCTGTCCGCTCCGTCAGTGTAACTCGTGCTGACAGCGGCGGGAATTAGCACGGACGAGCCGCAGCTCCGGGATTTATCTATAGATGTATCCGGGGAGGGGGAGGGGAGGCCATGACAGGGGACACCAGAATACGGGAATATTATACATACAACGAACAGGGTATTGTCCCTGGAGGGACGTGTAATCGGACCTTTGTGTATGTAGTTAGTAGCAGTAGGACTGTGATATATGGATTTATATTCCAGGATTGTAGCTCTTCCTAGTGCTTCGGGGAAATGTCCCCACACTGCTGTGCTCTGTGCTCTCTGCAGCCAGTGTTATGTATTGTCCCTGGAGAGATGTGTAATCAGACCTCACACTGCTGTGCTCTGTGCTCTCTGCAGCCAGTGTTATGTATTGTCCCTGGAGAGATGTGTAATCAGACCTCACACTGCTGTGCTCTGTGCTCTCTGCAGCCAGTGTTATGTATTGTCCCTGGAGAGATGTATAATCAGACCTCACACTGCTGTGCTCTGTGCTCTCTGCAGCCAGTGTTATGTATTGTCCCTGGAGAGATGTATAATCAGACCTCACACTGCTGTGCTCTGTGCTCTCTGCAGCCAGTGTTATGTATTGTCCCTGGAGAGATGTGTAATCAGACCTCACACTGCTGTGCTCTGTGCTCTCTGCAGCCAGTGTTATGTACTGTCCCTGGAGAGATGTATAATCAGACCTCACACTGCTGTGCTCTGTGCTCTCTGCAGCCAGTGTTATGTACTGTCCCTGGAGAGATGTGTAATCAGACCTCACACTGCTGTGCTCTGTGCTCTCTGCAGCCAGTGTTATGTATTGTCCCTGGAGAGATGTGTAATCAGACCTCACACTGCTGTGCTCTGTGCTCTCTGCAGCCAGTGCTATGAATTGTCCCTGGAGAGATGTGTAATCAGACCTCACACTGCTGTGCTCTGTGCTCTCTGCAGCCAGTGCTATGTATTATCCCTGGAGAGATGTGTAATCAGACCTCACACTGCTGTGCTCTGTGCTCTCTGCAGCCAGTGTTATGTATTGTCCCTGGAGAGATGTGTAATCAGACCTTACACTGCTGTGCTCTGTGCTCTCTGCAGTCAGTGTTATGTATTGTCCTGGAGAGATGTGTAATCAGACCTTACACTGCTGTGCTCTGTGCTCTCTGCAGTCAGTGTTATGTATTGTCCTGGAGAGATGTGTGATCAGACCTCACACTGCTGTGCTCTGTGCCCTCTGCAGCCAGTGTTAGTATTGTTCCTGGAGAGATGTGTAATCAGACCTCACACTGCTGTGCTCTGTGCTCTCTGCAGTCAGTGTTATGTACTGTCCCTGGAGAGATGTGTAATCAGACCTCACACTGCTGTGCTCTGTGCTCTCTGCAGCCAGTGTTATGTGCTGTCCCTGGAGAGATGTGTAATCAGACCTCACACTGCTGTGCCCTGTGCTCTCTGCAGCCAGTGTTATGTATTGTCCCTGGAGAGATGTGTAATCAGACCTCATACTGCTGTGCTCTGTGCTCTCTGCAGCCAGTGTTATGTATTGTCCCTGGAGAGATGTGTAATCAGACCTCACACTGCTGTGCTCTGTGCTCTTTGCAGCCATTGTTATGCATTGTCCCTGGAGAGATGTGTAATCATTCCTCACACTGCTGTGCTCTGTGCTCTCTGCAGCCAGTGTTATGTATTGTCCCTGGAGAGATGTGTAATCAGACCTCACACTGCTGTGCTCTGTGCTCTCTGCAGCCAGTGTTATGTATTGTCCCTGGAGAGATGTGTAGTCAGACCTCACACTGCTGTGCTCTGTGCTCTCTGCAGCCAGTGTTATGTATTGTCCCTGGAGAGATGTGTAATCAGACCTCACACTGCTGTGCTCTGTGCTCTCTGCAGCCAGTGTTATGTATTGTCCCTGGAGAGATGTGTAATCAGACCTCACACTGCTGTGCTCTGTGCTCTCTGCAGCCAGTGTTATGTATTGTCCCTGGAGAGATGTGTAATCAGACCTCACACTGCTGTGCTCTGTGCTCTCTGCAGCCAGTGTTATGTATTATACCTGGAGAGATGTAATTAAACCTTTGTTTATGTTATTAGTAACAGCAGGACTGTGAAATATGAATTTATATTCCAGGTTTGTAGCTTCACCGAATGCCTTGGGAGAGTGTCCTCACACTGCGGTGCTCTGTGCTCTCTCCAGCCGGTGTTAGATATTGTCCCTGTAATCATACATTTTGTATGTGGATAGTAGCAGCAGGACTGTAATATATGAATTTATATTCCAGAATTGTAGCTTCTTCAAGTGCACTGGGGGTGTGTCCTCACACTGCTGAAGACAGTGTAATTTATTGTCCCTGGAGAGACGTGTAATCAGACCTTTGTGTACATTGTTCGTAGCAGCAGGACTGTGAATTATGAATTTATGTTCCAGGATTGTAGCTTCTTCCATGTCCTCACACTGCTGTGCCTCCTGTGCTGCAGGGGGGCTCAACTACAGTATAGAAGCTGAGCGCTGGCTGCTGGTCACTTATACAATTGTGAATGGACTTGAGACGGTCAGTGCCTGGGAAAGCTGTGTGACAACCAATGCACAGAGGAACAGATGTTACTACAGCGCTTCATTCTTAGAGGTTTTTTAAATGAGGACTAATAATTAATGCCCCCCCCCCCCCCCTTTGGATTTGCCCCATGTGGGGTCCTGTGTGAAGTCTTGTGATGACTCCGGCGCATGCGCTAGAGGTGACGGCGCAGGAGCCGGGGAGATTGTGCAGTGACAGATCAGGAGCAGATAAAAATAGTCTGGAGTCATTTCCCACCTTCACATCTCTGGGAGGGGGAGTGGGGAGGGGGGGCTCAGGGGGGGGGGGGCGCGGTGCGTTTCGGCTCGTGTTCCAGCTAAGGAGGTTTAAATTAGATCAGGTGTAATAATCTCATCCCACGTTCTGCAGATGCCTCCTGATGCCTAGCCACTGTCTGTTCACTGCTGCAGCCTCGTTACAGTGTGCAGGTGACTCCAGGTGTTGGCCGTCTA
Source organism: Engystomops pustulosus (assembly GCF_040894005.1). Lineage (NCBI taxonomy): Eukaryota > Metazoa > Chordata > Amphibia > Anura > Leptodactylidae > Engystomops > Engystomops pustulosus. The sequence continues at coordinate 5,019,816 of NC_092420.1, forward strand.
TAGGGAATCTATAGGGTCAGTGCAGAGGCCACAGCTGGTGGAGGTGTAAGGTCACATCTGCATCCGAGGCTGCGGACCCCTCATCATAGACCGGATCACAGAGGATGGAAAGTAATTCCAGGGAAATCCAGATCTGTCCATGGATTTATAAAGGAAACCACCGGCAGGTGGGACCATGCAGCCAGTATGGATCAATATGCCCACTTTGGGGCATCCTCACACTGCTGTGCTCTGTGCTGTCCGCAGCCAGTGCTATGTATTGTCCAAATCAGACCTTTTGTGTATGTTGTTAGCAGCAGCAGGACTGTGAAATATGGATTTATATTCCAGGATTGTATCTTCAGCCAGTGCACTGGGGTATTTCCTCACACTGCTGTGCTCTGTGCTCTCTGCAGCCAGTGCATTGTATTGTCCCTGGAGAGATGTGTAATCAGATCTTTGTGTATGTTGATAGTAGCAGCAGGACTGTGAAAAGTGAATTTATATGCCATGATTGTAGCTTCAGCCAGTGCACTGAGCATTTCCTCACACTGCTGTGCCTTGTACTGTCTGCAGTCAGTGTCAGGCATTGTCCATGAGGAGATGTGTAATCCTACCTTTGTGTAAGTTATTAGTAGCAGCAGGACTGTGTTAAATGGATTCACATTCTAAAATTCTGCAAGCTCACTGGGGGGTCTCCTCACACTGCTGTGCTCTGTATTCTCTGCTGCCAGTGTTAGGACTTCTCCAAGGAGATATTTTAATCATAGCTTTGTGTACATTACAAGTATCAGCAGGACTGTGAATTATGAATTTTTGTTCGAGGATTGTACTAGGGTAATGTCCTCACACTGCTGTGCTCTGTGCTCTCTGCAGGCAGTGTTAAGTATTGTCCCTGGAGAGAAGAGTAATCATACCTTTGTGTATGTAGTAGCAGCAGGACTGTGATTTATATTGTAACACCTGTAGGGTAATGTTATACAAGCTGATCCTTAGACAATATTTTAGGTTATTTTGGCTGCACATTTGTAGGACATGGGGGAGGGACAGACCAGAAGACAAGTCGTGCGATGTTTGGGAGTGGAGCCCGGGGTCCCTGGTGGGTTACGCAGAGCGGAGTTTGATCAAAGCTTTACCCAGATCAAAAGCTGCAGAGACTGCGGAGCGATGGGGGTCCCTGCGCCCCCGGATGGGCGCTCACAGATCTGTCAGGACCACAGGCTGTGATGCTGGAGGCGTCATACCGGGACCCACAGCGGGACGAGGAGATGTATACAGCCAGAGGTGTAGTAGAGAGGGGGGGGGGCGGTCACATAAGGGGGTCCGGCCCCAGAAAATCAACAGCCCCCGTCAAGAGGCCCTTCACTGGGTCACTTAAATACATTACAGCCCCTATATCTTGCAGTTTCCCCTCTGCAGCCTCTAATCCTCAGTTGCCTCAACTCTGGTGGTGGGAGACCGGCTGCTATGGGGTCTCCCATGCCCCTGCACTGAAAGGTAAAGGAACATCTGCTACAATACTCTCTCCTCTATCCCTCATCAGCAGGATCATATAGGACATTATAGCGAAGGACTGACCCGTGTGGATGGGAATAAAGCACCTGGGGTGAGATAGAAACTTCCTGTTATCTCCAGAAGCCTCTGTCTGTGCCTCTCCTCTATCGCTCACTCTCCAGGATTGTATAGGACATAATGGAGAAGTACTGACCTGCACTGATGAGAATAAAGCACTTGGGGTGAGATAGAAGCTTACAATTTTGTCCAGCAGCCACTGACTAGATCTGAGTATCTCCTATATCCCACAGAAGCATCAGTAGGTTCATATAGGATGTAAAAGAGAAGCACTGGCCTGTACTGAGGGGAATAAAGCACCTGGGGTGAGATAGAAACTTCCTATTATCTCCAGAAGCCTGTCTGTGCCTCTCCTCTATCCCTCACTCTCCAGGATTGTATAGGACATAATGGAGATGTACTGGCCTGTACTGAGGGGAATAAAGCACCTGGGGTGAGATAGAAACTTCCTGTTATCTCCAGGAGCCTCTCTTTGTCTCTCCTCTATCCCTCAGAAGCATCAGCAGAATCAAATAGGCCATTAGAGAGAGAGACTTACCTGTACTGCATGGGATAAAGCACTTGGGGTGAGATAGAAACTTCCTATTATCTCCAGGAGCCACTGTCTTTGTCTTTCCTCTATCCCTCAGAAGCATCAGCAGGGTCATATAGGACATTATAGAGAAGTACTGACCTGCACTGAGGGGAGTAAAGCACTTGGGGTGAGATAGAACAAAAACCTTTAATTATGAGTAAAGAAGGATTTTTCTTGGATGATACACAATATTATTACTATTATTCACTTATACTATTGATCAATACAAAGTTTGTTGAAAAGTTGGTGATCGTTAAGGCTGTTCACACGCTACGTCTGTTAATATATTGTTAACTCATTGTAAACGCAACTAATTCAGTTGTATGTTCAATGTGTTAACGTAATGTAAATTCAGCGTTAATTTAAAGGGGTTTTTATTGGGCTAATAATGAGGACAGGTCCCTTGTCTTGGCCATTCCTATCAGATGACATCAGATCTGATGGTCAGAACAGTCACCAAATCCTCCACAGCGCCATCCATTTTATAGTGGCCATTTATGGTATTGCAAATACATTTTACATTATTTTTAATGAAAGCTGCAGCAGGAGGCTCTGGCTGGGTGATGCGGAGGAGGGGGGGGGGGGGCTCTCGCTCGTTATCCTGGATGGTTTCAGCGTTACAGGGAAATAATAGTGAAGCCATTTGGACGTCTCACATTTCCCTAATCAATTCCATAGACGCGCGCGCTGGTAATTAAGGCTGCGGATAGGCTGTCATAACTTCCCCTCCACGCAATCCAACTCAACTCAGAAACAGCCTCGTCAAGAGGATCCATTCAGCCAAATAAGTGGGAAAAAATAATTCCTCTCTATTTCACTTAATTAATAATCCAATTAGAACGGACGAGAGACGCAACTAAGCAAATCCAGACGCTGAACTAATGTAGCTGCGAATTATTAGATTGTGAATGTAATGAACTGGTGAGACAATGGGAATGTACAGAGGACCCAGAGGATAAGCAGGGACCTGCAGAGAAGAGGGACAATCCACTATAGGGATACCATGTATTGTCCCTGGAGAGATGTGTAATCAGACCTCACACTGCTGTGCTCTGTGCTCTCTGCAGCCAGTGTTATGTATTGTCCCTGGAGAGATGTGTAATCAGACCTCACACTGCTGTGCTCTGTGCTCTCTGCAGCCAGTGTTATGTATTGTCCCTGGAGAGATGTGTAATCAGACCTCACACTGCTGTGCTCTGTGCTCTCTGCAGCCAGTGTTATGTATTGTCCTGGAGAGATGTGTAATCAGACCTCACACTGCTGTGCTCTGTGCTCTCTGCAGCCAGTGTTATGTATTGTCCCTGGAGAGATGTGTAATCAGACCTCACACTGCTGTGCTCTGTGCTCTCTGCAGCCAGTGTTATGTATTGTCCCTGGAGAGATGTGTAATCAGACCTCACACTGCTGTGCTATGTGCTCTCTGCAGCCAGTGTTATGTATTGTCCCTGGAGAGATGTGTAATCAGACCTCACACTGCTGTGCTCTGTGCTCTCTGCAGCCAGTGTTATGTATTGTCCCTGGAGAGATGTATAATCAGACCTCACACTGCTGTGCTCTGTGTTCTCTGCAGCCAGTGTTATGTATTGTCCCTGGAGAGATGTGTAATCAGACCTCACACTGCTGTGCTCTGTGCTCTCTGCAGCCAGTGTTATGTATTGTCCCTGGAGAGATGTGTAATCAGACCTCACACCGCTGTGCTCTGTGCTCTCTGCTGCCAGTGTTATGTATTGTCCCTGGAGAGATGTGTAATCAGACCTCACACTGCTGTGCTCTGTGCTCTGTGCAGCCAGTGTTATGTATTGTCCCTGGAGAGATGTGCAATCAGACCTCACACTGCTGTGCTCTGTGCTCTCTGCAGCCAGTGTTATGTATTGTCCCTGGAGAGATGTGTTATGTATTGTCCCTGGAGAGATGTGTAATCAGACCTTACACTGCTGTGCTCTGAGCTCTCTGCACCCAGTGTTATGTATTATCCCTGGAGAGATGTGTAATCAGACCTCACACTGCTGTGCTCTGAGCTCTCTGCACCCAGTGTTATGTATTATCCCTGGAGAGATGTGTAATCAGACCTCACACTGCTGTGCTCTGTGCTCTCTGCAGCCAGTGTTATGTATTGTCCCTGGAGAGATGTGTAATCAGACCTCACACTGCTGTGCTCTGTGCTCTCTGCAGCCAGTGTTATGTATTGTTCATGGAGAGATGTGTAATCAGACCTCACACTGCTGTGCTCTGTGCTCTCTGCAGCCAGTGTTATGTATTGCCCCTGGAGAGATGTGTAATCAGACCTCACACTGCTGTGCTCTGTGCTCTCTGCAGCCAGTGTTATGTATTGTCCCTGGAGAGATGTGTAATCAGACCTCACACTGCTGTGCTCTGTGCTCTCTGCAGCCAGTGTTATGTATTGTCCCTGGAGAGATGTGTAATCAGACCTCACACTGCTGAGCTCTGTGCTCTCTGCAGCCAGTGTTATGTATTGTCCCTGGAGAAATGTGTAATCAGACCTCACACTGCTGTGCTCTGTGCTCTCTGCAGCCAGTGTTATGTATTGTCCCTGGAGAGATGTGTAACCAGACCTCACACTGCTGTGCTCTGTGCTCTCTGCAGCCAGTGTTATGTATTGTCCCTGGAGAGATGTGTAATCAGACCTCACACTGCTGTGCTCTGTGCTCTGTGCAGCCAGTGTTATGTATTGTCCCTGGAGAGATGTGCAATCAGACCTCACACTGCTGTGCTCTGTGCTCTCTGCAGCCAGTGTTATGTATTGTCCCTGGAGAGATGTGTTATGTATTGTCCCTGGAGAGATGTGTAATCAGACCTTACACTGCTGTGCTCTGAGCTCTCTGCACCCAGTGTTATGTATTATCCCTGGAGAGATGTGTAATCAGACCTCACACTGCTGTGCTCTGAGCTCTCTGCACCCAGTGTTATGTATTATCCCTGGAGAGATGTGTAATCAGACCTCACACTGCTGTGCTCTGTGCTCTCTGCAGCCAGTGTTATGTATTGTCCCTGGAGAGATGTGTAATCAGACCTCACACTGCTGTGCTCTGTGCTCTCTGCAGCCAGTGTTATGTATTGTTCCTGGAGAGATGTGTAATCAGACCTCACACTGCTGTGCTCTGTGCTCTCTGCAGCCAGTGTTATGTATTGTCCCTGGAGAGATGTGTAATCAGACCTCACACTGCTGTGCTCTGTGCTCTCTGCAGCCAGTGTTATGTATTGTCCAAGGAGAGATGTGTAATCAGACCTCACACTGCTGTGCTCTGTACCCTCTGCAGCCAGTGTTAGATACACATACACATCTCTCCAGGGACGATACATAGGATGGTCACAGATACATCCTTCATACAGTGTATGACTATTCTGGGCTTCTGTAGTTGTACTTTAAATCCAATAGCCAGGGATCCGCCCTTTTCTGTTTTTAAAGGGCATCTACCTCCAGGATGATGGACTGTATGCAAATGAGCCTGAGGGCTCATTTGCATACAGCCCTTCATCCTGGTGGTAGATGCCGTTTAAATACCGCCTTTTTTTCCTGTTTGTACTCGGCAACTGGAAAAGATTCTGTTCCGGATTTGAAGCGCGTTTCGCTAACACTTTTTATAGTAATAAAACAGATTTTTGTAACAAGAAAGTTGGATCCAAGAATTCCTCTGCGGAAGGGAGAAAGTCGCCCTAGGGCGTCCGCAGCGGATCAGTATCTCCTCCAGTTTAGACAGAGACCCAGGACCTCTGCACCGGAGTCCTGTGCACTGATCCTCCGCTGCTGCGTCTTAGGATCTCCCATCATCCAGTCCTGGACGCATCCGAGACTATGGCCGAGGGCTCCCGACACACCGCAAGACCGTAAACTGTGCGTCATAAACAAGAAAACATAAACTTTAATTAAACTGCATTAAATTTTCCATCGGCCCCAACAAGTCTTTAATGTCACTAAATAAAACTTTATATTTCAAGTGAACAGTGAGCACCACATATAATACCTGCGCTACAGACCTGGCGCTAATATATCTGTGTATAAGAGGAGACGCCGCAGAGAGAGGGAAGGGGAGAAGATTCCTGGTCGAGTTACACGAAGAATCTTCTCTTGTGTATTATCTACTATAATACTGCCCCGTATGTACAGGAATATAACTACTATAATACTGCCCCCTATGTACAGGAATATAACTACTATAATACTGCCCCCTATGTACAAGAATATAACTACTATAATACTTCCCCCTATGTACAAGAATATACCTACTATAATACTGCCCCCTATGTACAGGGATATAACTACTATAATACTGCTCCCTATGTACAGGAATATACCTACTATAATACTGCCCCCTATGTACAGGAATATAACTACTATAATACTGCCCCCTATGTACAAGAATATAACTACTATAATACTGCCCCCTATGTACAGGAATATAACTACTATAATACTGCCCCCTATGTACAAGAATATAACTACTATAATACTGCCCCCTATGTACAGGAATATAACTACTATAATACTGCCCCCTATGTACAGGAATATAACTACTATAATACTGCCCCCTATGTACAAGAATATAACTACTATAATACTGCCCCCTATGTACAAGAATATAACTACTATAATACTGCCCCCTATGTACAAGAATACAACTACTGTAATACTGCCCCCTATGTACAAGAATATAACTACTATAATACTGCCCCCTATGTACAAGAATATAACTACTATAATACTGCCCCCTATGTACAAGAATACAACTACTGTAATACTGCCCCCTATGTACAAGAATATAACTACTATAATACTGCCCCCTATGTACAAGAATATAACTACTATAATACTGCCCCCTATGTACAAGAATATAACTACTATAATACTGCCCCCCATGTACAGGAATATAACTACTATAATACTGCCCCCTATGTACAGGAATATAACTACTATAATACTGCCCCTATGTACAGGAATATAACTACTATAATACTGCCCCCTATGTACAAGAATATAACTACTATAATACTGCCCCCTATGTACAGGAATATAACTACTATAATACTGCCCCCTATGTACAGGAATATAACTACTATAATACTGCCCCCTATGCACAGGAATATAACTACTATAATACTGCCCCCTATGTACAGGAATATAACTACTATAATACTGCCCCCTATGTACAGGAATATAACTACTATAATACTGCCCCCTATGTACAAGAATATAACTACTCTAATACTGCCCCCTATGTACAAGAATATAACTACTATAATACTGCCCCTTATGTACAGGAATATAACTACTATAATACTGCCCCCTATGTACAGGAATATAACTACTATAATACTGCCCCCTATGTACAGGAATATAACTACTATAATACTGCCCCCTATGTACAAGAATATAACTACTATAATACTGCCCCTATGTACAGGAATATATCTACTATAATACTGCCCCCTATGTACAGGAATATAACTACTATAATACTGCCCCCTATGTACAAGAATATAACTACTATAATACTGCCCCCTATGTACAAGAATATAACTACTATAATACTGCCCCCTATGTACAAGAATATAACTACAATAATACTGCCCCCTATGTACAAGAATATAACTACTATAATACTGCCCCCTATGTACAAGAATATTACTACTATAATACTGCCCCCTATGTACAGGAATATAACTACTATAATACTGCTCCCTATGTACAAGAATATAACTACTATAATACTGCCCCCTATGTACAGGAATATAACTACTATAATACTGCCTCCTATGTACAGGAATATAACTACTATAATACTGCCCCCTATGTACAAGAATATAACTACTATAATACTGCCCCTATGTACAAGAATATAACTACTATAATACTGCCCCCTTTGTACAGGAATATAACTACTATAATACTGCCCCCTGTGTACAGGAATATAACTACTATAATACTGCCCCTATGTACAAGAATATAACTACTATAATACTGCCCCCTGTGTACAGGAATATAACTACTATAATACTGCCTCCTATGTACAGGAATATAACTACTATAATACTGCCCCCTATGTACAGGAATATAACTACTATAATACTGCCCCCTATGTACAGGAATATAACTACTATAATACTGCCCCCTATGTACAGGAATATAACTACTATAATACTGCCCCCTATGTACAAGAATATAACTACTATAATACTGCCCCCTATGTACAAGAATATAACTACTATAATACTGCCCCCTATGTACAGGAATATAACTACTATAATACTGCCCCCTATGTACAAGAATATAACTACTATAATACTGCCCCTATGTACAGGGATATAACTACTATAATACTGCCCCCTATGTACAAGAATATAACTACTATAATACTGCCCCCTATGCACAGGAATATAACTACTATAATACTGCCCCCTATGTACAAGAATATAACTACTATAATACTGCCCCCTATGTACAGGAATATAACTACTATAATACTGCCCCCTGTGTACAGGAATATAACTACTATAATACTGCCCCCTGTGTACAGGAATATAACTACTATAATACTGCCTCCTATGTACAGGAATATAACTACTATAATACTGCCCCCTATGTACAAGAATATAACTACTATAATACTGCCCCCTATGTACAAGAATATAACTACTATAATACTGCCCCCTATGTACAAGAATATAACTACTATAATACTGCCCCCTATGTACAGGAATATAACTACTATAATACTGCCCCCTATGTACAGGAATATAACTACTATAATACTGCCCCCTATGTACAGGAATATAACTACTATAATACTGCCCCCTATGTACAGGAATATAACTACTATAATACTGCCCCCTATGTACAGGAATATAACTACTATAATACTGCCCCCTATGTACAAGAATATAACTACTATAATACTGCCCTCTATGTACAAGAATATAACTACTATAATACTGCCCCCTATGTACAAGAATATAACTACTATAATACTGCCCCCTATGTACAGGAGTATAACTACTATAATACTGCCCCCTATGCACAGGAATATAACTACTATAATACTGCCCCCTATGTACAGGAATATAACTACTATAATACTGCCCCCTATGTACAGGAATATAACTACTATAATACTGCCCCCTATGTACAAGAATATAACTACTCTAATACTGTCCCCTATGTACAAGAATATAACTACTATAATACTGCCCCCTATGTACAGGAATATAACTACTATAATACTGCCCCTTATGTACAGGAATATAACTACTATAATACTGCCCCCTATGTACAGGAATATAACTACTATAATACTGCCCCCTATGTACAGGAATATAACTACTATAATACTGCCCCCTATGTACAGGAATATAACTACTATAATACTGCCCCCTATGTACAGGAATATAACTACTATAATACTGCCCCCTATGTACAAGAATATAACTACTATAATACTGCCCCTATGTACAGGAATATATCTACTATAATACTGCCCCCTATGTACAGGAATATAACTACTATAATACTGCCCCCTATGTACAAGAATATAACTACTATAATACTGCCTCCTATGTACAAGAATATAACTACTATAATACTGCCCCCTATGTACAAGAATATAACTACTATAATACTGCCCCCTATGTACAAGAATATAACTACAATAATACTGCCCCCTATGTACAAGAATATAACTACTATAATACTGCCCCCTATGTACAAGAATATTACTACTATAATACTGCCCCCTATGTACAGGAATATAACTACTATAATACTGCTCCCTATGTACAAGAATATAACTACTATAATACTGCCCCCTATGTACAGGAATATAACTACTATAATACTGCTCCCTATGTACAAGAATATAACTACTATAATACTGCCCCTATGTACAAGAATATAACTACTATAATACTGCCCCCTATGTACAGGAATATAACTACTATAATACTGCCTCCTATGTACAGGAATATAACTACTATAATACTGCCCCCTATGTACAAGAATATAACTACTATAATACTGCCCCTATGTACAAGAATATAACTACTATAATACTGCCCCCTTTGTACAGGAATATAACTACTATAATACTGCCCCCTGTGTACAGGAATATAACTACTATAATACTGCCCCTATGTACAAGAATATAACTACTATAATACTGCCCCCTGTGTACAGGAATATAACTACTATAATACTGCCTCCTATGTACAGGAATATAACTACTATAATACTGCCCCCTATGTACAGGAATATAACTACTATAATACTGCCCCCTATGTACAGGAATATAACTACTATAATACTGCCCCCTATGCACAGGAATATAACTACTATAATACTGCCCCCTATGTATAAGAATATAACTACTATAATACTGCCCCCTATGTACAGGAATATAACTACTATAATACTGCCCCCTGTGTACAGGAATATAACTACTATAATACTGCCCCCTGTGTACAGGAATATAACTACTATAATACTGCCTCCTATGTACAGGAATATAACTACTATAATACTGCCCCCTATATACAAGAATATAACTACTATAATACTGCCCCCTATGTACAAGAATATAACTACTATAATACTGCCCCCTATGTACAAGAATATAACTACTATAATACTGCCCCCTATGTACAGGAATATAACTACTATAATACTGCCCCCTATGTACAGGAATATAACTACTATAATACTGCCCCCTATGTACAGGAATATAACTACTATAATACTGCCCCCTGTGTACAAGAATATAACTACTATAATACTGCCCCCTATGTACAGGAATATAACTGCTATAATACTGCCCCCTATGTACAGGAATATAACTACTATAATACTGCCCCCTATGTACAGGAATATAACTACTATAATACTGCCCCCATGTACAAGAATATAACTACTATAATACTGCCCCCTATGTACAAGAATATAACTGCTATAATACTGCCCCCTATGTACAGGAATATATCTACTATAATACTGCCCCATATATACAAGAATATAACTACTATAATACTGCCCCCTATGTACAAGAATATAACTACTATAATACTGCCCCCTATGTACAGGTATATAACTACTATAATACTGCCCCCTATGTACAGGAATATAACTACTATAATACTGCCTCCTATGTACAGGAATATAACTACTATAATACTGCCCCCTATGTACAAGAATATAACTACTATAATACTGCCCCCTATGTACAGGAATATAACTACTATAATACTGCCCCCTATGTACAGGAATATAACTACTATAATACTGCCCCCATGTACAGGAATGTAACTACTATAATACTGCCCCCTATGTACAGGAATATAACTACTATAATACTGCCCTCTATGTACAAGAATATAACTACTATAATACTGCCCCCTATGTACAAGAATATAACTACTATAATACTGCCCCCTATGTACAGGAATATAACTACTATAATACTGCCCCCTATGTACAAGAATATAACTACTATAATACTGCCCCCTATGTACAGGAATATAACTACTATAATACTGCCCCCTATGTACAGGGATATAACTACTATAATACTGCCTCCTATGTACAGGAATATAACTACTATAATACTGCCCCTATGTACAAGAATATAACTACTATAATACTGCCCCCTATGTACAGGAATATAACTACTATAATACTGCCCCCTATGTACAGGAATATAACTGCTATAATACTGCCCCTTATGTACAGGAATATAACTACTATAATACTGCCCCCTATGTACAGGAATATAACTACTATAATACTGCCCCCTATGTACAGGAATATAACTACTATAATACTGCCCCCTATGTACAGGAATATAACTACTATAATACTGCCCTCTATGTACAAGAATATAACTACTATAATACTGCCCCCTATGTACAAGAATATAACTACTATAATACTGGCCCCTATGTACAGGAATATAACTACTATAATACTGCCCCCTATGTACAGGAATATAACTACTATAATACTGCCCCCTATGTACAGGAATATAACTACTATAATACTGCCCCCTATGTACAGGAATATAACTACTATAATACTGCCCCCTATGTACAGGAATATAACTACTATAATACTGCCCCCTATGTACAGGAATATAACTACTATAATACTGCCCCCTATGTACAAGAATATAACTACTATAATACTGCCCCCTATGTACAAGAATATACCTACTATAATACTGCCCCCTATGTACAGGAATATAACTACTATAATACTGCCCCCTATGTACAAGAATATAACTACTATAATACTGCCTCCTATGTACAAGAATATAACTACTATAATACTGCCCCCTATGTACAGGAATATAACTACTATAATACTGCCCCCTATGTACTTGAATATAACTACTATAATACTGCCCCCTATGTACAAGAATATAACTACTATAATACTGCCCCCTATGTACAGGAATATAACTACTATAATACTGCCCCCTATGTACAAGAATATAACTACTATAATACTGCCCCCTATGTACAGGAGTATAACTACTATAATACTGCCCCCTATGGTCACTCCTATATGACATGTATGTGTGCTTCCTCTCTTGCAGGAGGACTGTGTATCGCTCAGTCTCTGAAGATTCCCAATGATCGGAAGGCCGGGGATTATGATAAGTTGGTGCGGCAGCTGCTGGAGACGCCGCAGGCTCGCGCCGTTGTTGTCTTTGCTGTTGATGACAATGACATCAGGTAATGGACAGATTGGGTGGAATGGATGTTGTTACTTTGTATCTTTTTCAGGATCTTGTCGTGTTATAAAGAAACTTAATATCTGAGATTTTAGGCAAATCAAAAATAACGGGGGGGGGGGGGGGCTCTGGATCCTCGGTGGTCTCCAGGCAGGGGCCATGGGCAGTCATTGTGATGTCTCTTTCATCTGCTCTCACATTCCCTGTGTCACCTCCAGTATGTGTTATGGCTGCTGAGACCGAGGTTCCAGTCTGAAGGGTTAATCCGCTCGTCCTCCTCGTCTCCCATCGCAGACAATCTGGCAACTGGACAATCGCCCCGCAGGAAAGAACATATTCTGCAAACGAGCATCAATTAATAATGAGTTATATGCAATTAAGTGACAGCTGATGAGACTGCGCTGCCGGGAGAGAGAGCTCCTATACACGTGACTGTGGGGGTAACTACTAGACAGCAGCTAAGGGGCGCAGGAGTAATGGGGGGCAATCGCTGCCACTAGGAGATCTGATACTTCCAATGTCATAAGAAGGAGGGAGAGGAAAAGGAGCCGCACTAAACGGATGAAGGTGAAGGAAAGAAAATCACGAGGTCACAGAGAGCCCAACCGTACCATGGGAATCCTTGTCATACCCCAAAGGGGAGTCATCTCCTCCAGACCCCTCTATCATCCTCCTCCAGACCCCTCTGTCCTCCTCCTCCTCCTCCAGACTCCTCTGTCCTCCTCCTCCAGACTCCTCTGTCCTCCTCCTCCAGACTCCTCTGTCCTCCTCCTCCTCCTCCAGACTCCTCTGTCCTCCTCCTCCAGACTCCTCTGTCCTCCTCCTCCAGACTCCTCTGTCCTCCTCCTCCTCCTCCAGACTCCTCTGTCCTCCTCCTCCAGACTCCTCTGTCCTCCTCCTCCTCCTCCAGACTCCTCTGTCCTCCTCCTCCTCCTCCAGACTCCTCTGTCCTCCTCCTCCTCCAGACTCCTCTGTCCTCTTCCTCCTCCTCCAGACTCCTCTGTCCTACTCCTCCTCCAGACTCCTCTGTCCTCCTCCTCCAGACTCCTCTGTCCTCTTCCTCCTCCAGACTCCTCTGTCCTCCTCCTCCAGACTCCTCTGTCCTCCTCCTCCTCCAGACTCCTCTGTCCTCCTCCTCCAGACTCCTCTGTCCTCCTCCTCCTCCTCCAGACTCCTCTGTCCTCTTCCTCCTCCAGACTCCTCTGTCCTCCTCCTCCTCCAGACTCCTCTGTCCTCTTCCTCCTCCAGACTCCTCTGTCCTCCTCCTCCTCCTCCAGACTCCTCTGTCCTCCTCCTCCTCCTCCAGACTCCTCTGTCCTCCTCCTCCACCAGACTCCTCTGTCCTCCTCCTCCACCAGACTCCTCTGTCCTCCTCCTCCACCAGACTCCTCTGTCCTCCTCCTCGACCAGACTCCTCTGTCCTCCTCCTCGACCAGACTCCTCTGTCCTCCTCCTCGACCAGACTCCTCTGTCCTCCTCCTCCACCAGACTCCTCTGTCCTCCTCCTCCACCAGACTCCTCTGTCCTCCTCCTCCTCCAGACTCCTCTGTCCTCCTCCTTCTCCTCCTCCTCCAGACCCCTCTGTCCTCCTCCTCCTCCAGACTCCTCTGTCCTCCTCCTCCAGACTCCTCTTTCCTCCTCCTTCTCCTCCTCCTTCAGACCCCTCTGTCCTCCTCCTCCTCCAGACTCCTCTGTCCTCCTTCTCCTCCTCCAGACTCCTCTGTCCTCCTCCTCCTCCAGACTCCTCTGTCCTCTTCCTTCTCCTCCTCCTCCAGACTCCTCTTTCCTCCTCCTTCTCCTCCTCCTCCAGACCCCTCTGTCCTCCTCCTCCTTCAGACTCCTCTGTCCTCCTCCTCCTCCTCCAGACTCCTCTGTCCTCCTCCTCCACCAGACTCCTCTGTCCTCCTCCTCCACCAGACTCCTCTGTCCTCCTCCTCCACCAGACTCCTCTGTCCTCCTCCTCGACCAGACTCCTCTGTCCTCCTCCTCGACCAGACTCCTCTGTCCTCTTCCTCCACCAGACTCCTCTGTCCTCCTCCTCCACCAGACTCCTCTGTCCTCCTCCTCCACCAGACTCCTCTGTCCTCCTCCTCCTCCAGACTCCTCTGTCCTCCTCCTTCTCCTCCTCCTCCAGACCCCTCTGTCCTCCTCCTCCTCCAGACTCCTCTGTCCTCCTCCTCCAGACTCCTCTTTCCTCCTCCTTCTCCTCCTCCTTCAGACCCCTTTGTCCTCCTCCTCCTCCAGACTCCTCTGTCCTCCTTCTCCTCCTCCAGACTCCTCTGTCCTCCTCCTCCTCCAGACTCCTCTGTCCTCTTCCTTCTCCTCCTCCTCCAGACTCCTCTTTCCTCCTCCTTCTCCTCCTCCTCCAGACCCCTCTGTCCTCCTCCTCCTTCAGACTCCTCTGTCCTCCTCCTCCAGACCCCTCTGTCCTCCTCCTTCTCCTCCTCCTCCAGACCCCTCTGCCCTCCTCCTCCTTCAGACTCCTCTGTCCTCCTCCTCCAGACTCCTCTTTCCTCCTCCTTCTCCTCCTCCTCCAGACCCGTCTGTCCTCCTCCTCCAGACTCCTCTTTCCTCCTCCTTCTCCTCCTCCTCCAGACCCCTCTGTCCTCCTCCCCCTCCAGACCCCTCTGTCCTCCTCCTCCTCCTCCAGACCCCTCTGTTTTCCTTCTCCTCCTCCAGACTCCTCTGTCCTCCTCCTCCAGACTCCTCCAGACTCCTCTGTCATCCTCCTCCTGACCCTTCTTTGCTCCTCCAGACTCCTCTGTCCTCCTCCTCCAGACTCCTGTTCTCTCTACGGCACCGTGCACCATCTATAGTGTTCTCTCTATTGCACCGTGCACCATCTATAGTGTTCTCTCTATGGCACC
Source organism: Engystomops pustulosus (assembly GCF_040894005.1). Taxonomy (NCBI): domain Eukaryota; kingdom Metazoa; phylum Chordata; class Amphibia; order Anura; family Leptodactylidae; genus Engystomops; species Engystomops pustulosus. Next base: position 5,035,541 of record NC_092420.1, read on the forward strand.
GTGCACCATCTATAGTACTCTCTCTATGGCACTGTGCTCCATCTATAGTGCTCTCTCTATGGCACCGTGCACCATCTATAGTGCTCTCTCTATGGCACCGTGCTCCATCTATAGTGTTCTCCCTATTGCACCGTGCACCATCTATAGTGTTCTCTCTATGGCACGGTCCACCATCTATAGTGTTCTCTCTATGGCACCGTGCACCATCTATAGTGCTCTCTCTATGGCACCGTGCACAATCTATAGTGCTCTCTCTATGGCACCATGCACCATCTATAGTGCTCTCTCTATGGCACCGTGCACCATCTATAGTGCTCTCTCTATTGCACCGTGCTCCATCTATAGTGTTCTCCCTATTGCACCGTGCACCATCTATAGTGTTCTCTCTATGGCACGGTCCACCATCTATAGTGTTCTCTCTATGGCACGGTCCACCATCTATAGTGCTCTCTCTATGGCACCGTGCACAATCTATAGTGCTCTCTCTATGGCACCATGCACCATCAATAGTGTTCTCTCTATGGCACCGTGCACCATCTATAGTGTTCTCTCTATGGCACCGTGCTCCATCTATAGTGTTCTCCCTATTGCACCGTGCACCATCTATAGTGTTCTCTCTATGGCACGGTCCACCATCTATAGTGTTCTCTCTATGGCACGGTCCACCATCTATAGTGCTCTCTCTATGGCACCGTGCACAATCTATAGTGCTCTCTCTATGGCACCGTGCACCATCTATTGTGCTCTCTCTATGGCACCGTGCACAATCTATAGTGCTCTCTCTATGGCACCGTGCACCATCTATAGTGCTCTCTCTATGGCACCGTGCACCATCTATAGTGTTTTCTCTATGGCACTGTGCCCCATTGGATGCCATCAGCTAATTTGGCATAACTGGGCACTATCAGGCTGGACCATTATAGTCAAAGAAGCCATCTTATGTGAAGTGTAAAGAGTAGTTCCTATGGTTTAGGGCTTGTTGGGTTCTCAGCACTGCCTGGTATACCCTACTACTGTCTGTACCTTTAGGCAGCCATCTGGAATTATTAAACCTGTTACATGGCTTGTTCATCTCCCCCAGACAGGTCTTGGCTGCGGTAAAGAGAGCCGAAAAAGTGGGACACTTCATCTGGGTTGGCTCGGACAGCTGGGGCTCCAAATTTGCCCCAATAAATGACCTTGAAGAAGTTGCGGAAGGCGCCATCACCATCCTGCCCAAGCGGGCCACCATAGAAGGTAAGGAGTGAGGGGATTGATGGAGGCAGCAGACGTGACATGCTGACGGGGCGGTGAGTACAGGCGAAGGGCGAGCACATCATGAAATACAATGAGCCTCGGTGTCCATGGAGACGACAACTACTTTGTGGCAACATTCAAAGTTCATTTCATTAGCGGCGCGGTGATGGCGATATATCTGTAAGCGGTAAAGCACAGACATGTCAGGCGACCAAGTGCAATAAGGACGCCACCGGGAACGTCTGATGAATTCCTCTTCGGATCCAGGGCCATGAACCCCCCGCCCCTCGTTTTCTTAATTAATTCTCTCTGTCTAATTGGTGGGCGTTTCTGATACATGGAAATATCAAAAGTCCAAGGGGAAGAGCGTGAGGTCAGCGCAGCATCGTGTCACCAGACGCCGGCTCCTTCTCACCACCCCAAGGACGTCCTAGTATAGATGCAGAGTTCAGAGGAGAAAAAAGCTTAATCAGGCAGATTTTGTTGAACATCTCTTCTCCATCCGAGGCTCAAATCTCAAATATCAGATTTCTATGAAAATCTACTGAGTGCACGGGGATAATAAAGAGGGAAATAGCGCAGAGCGACTGTGATACCGTGACCTTGAGCGACAGCGCTGGAGGTATCGGAGGTAAACTGCTACCTGGCGCCATATTACAATCTTATGCAATCCTTTGGATTGTGGAACGTGCCATGGTGTTACATTGTAGCTGCTGTAGGGATCATCAAGGGCAGGGACCATTGTGGCTCCTAAACCCTTTCCACAAGATCCCCCTTCACCCCAAAACACAGGGCTCCAGACCTGCGCCGTCACCCAGGATCCCATCATAGAGGCGCAGTCAGTCCCTGGGTTTCACTCTTTAACCCTCATAGAGATCTGAGCTTCACTGGAAGGTGACCACCAGGTTACTACCTCTTCCAGAGGTCCTGGGGTATGTGAGGGTCACCCTATGGCCAGAAGCCCCGGGCAGCAGACAAAGAGCGGCCGAGAGAGGTAATAAGTGGAGGAGCCACATCCGGCATCGGGGTGGGGGCAGTTCCATATAATTGCACCTAGTATGAGTGATGCTAGACCTTGTGCCAGTGGTTGGTGCCTATGTTGGGGAGGAGACATTGTTAAGGGCAAGGACTGTTCTTGTATAACTGGCACCATATGTAAAGCTTTACTTGGCACCAGATATTTACTGTTAGGTTGGTGTTTTTTTGGGAGGGTTAGTGGTAGCTTGTATAATTGCCTCTACCTGGCACAAGTTGGTGCCATTGGTAAACCTGGCATGGGAGGTAATTATGTGTCCCTGGCACCAACCATGTGTGATGCCATGCCTGGCGTTTATATTACCATATGGTAGGTATCTTGTACCAATTGTTTTTCATTCTTTTGGGGTGGGGGCATTGAAGAAGTTTAGGGCTAATCCTGTATATTGGGCATCACCGATGTGAAATTCTAGAACCGGTACCAGTCATTTTATGTTTGGTCGGTGCCATATTTTTGCAGGTGAGACATTGGACAGGGGTCAAGCCTGGCATCCACCCTACCTGGCACTAGTTACTCTGTGTCTGGCTGGTGCCCCATAGTAATCATTGGGGATGGGGAGGGGTAGTGATGTGTGATTGGCGCCAACTATGTGTAATGCTATGGCTGGTGCCAGTCTTTGTTTTTTTTTTGGGTGGGGGGAGATATTTGCGAGTGTGAGTTTGAGGTTGTGTATTTGGCGCCAGTTATATTTTGCGCGTTCTACCCCTTTTTTGGGCCGGAGACATTGGACTGGTTGAGGGCAATCATAATTAACTGGCACCAACACTGTGTGACACTGGCTCCGGTTATATTTTATGTAAACTGGTGCAATTTTTTTGGGAAAAATCCCTATTTTAGGCTAAATGGTAACCTGCTGGGACTTGTAGTGTATATCGGACGCATATTACTAGTATTGATACCTGCAGCCTGGCACCGGGCACCACGTATGTGATCGGCACCCATGGCTAACATGTGGGGGTCCTGCAGTGCTGAGGGCGGGGAGGCCGTTACCTGTCTGGCGGAGGAGGCGCCCCCATCCCCCTAATTAGCCGGCAGACTCGTCTCTGTTGTTCGATGCTAATGAATCAGAGAGAAATTAGAAGAGACACATTTAATGTCAGCGTTTCATCATCTAATACGAAGCATCTGCTCCTGACAACGCGACAGAAGAACCTGCGCCTGTCATTTACATTGCTAAGAAGGTATCGAAATCCAGAGGCGGCGGCGGGTGGGGGAGGGGCGCCCACAGGAGGAACCTCAGCACCGGAGACGCAGGGCACGGGGCTAACAGGAATATTCATGAAGCAAATTTATCTCTAGAGCTTAAAATGTCAGAGGAAAACAGCGGGTCACCTGGTTCTGACGCCCGAGTAATGAGAGCAGGTGAATGACAAGAGCCGCCGAGAACGCACCAGCACAAAATCGAGAATTAAAGGGGAACTCTGACCCGGCACTAGTCAAACATTGGAACTGATCCCAGAGCCTCCTGCTGCTTTCTTAAAGGGAAAAATGACCAAACTGATACATGGTCACTGCACTGATACATTGTAACGACTGGGTGCAGATCGTGGCCACATCACTGGAAACTTCCAGCACATAGGAGATAAAATGTCACAAGGATTGTCACCAGGATTGTTGTGATGGCAGGTAGAAGACTCTGACCAGCAGGGGGCGCTGATCTGGGGTCATAGGCCCACCCCATATTGCTAGAGACCCGCTAGCGGACCCCACCCCTGCATTACAGACTGTGTGACATATTGGATAATCCTAATATGTTACCAGGGATTTTCAGGATCCGCATTTTGTTACATGAATCCTCACTGGAAGCGCGCCCTAACACTGCTGTACTCTGAGCCTCTGCATTGAACTGCTTTAAAGCCCATCCACTACAGTAGTGTTCATCCAGGAGCCTGCTACATCTTTTACTGTGAGTGACAGGGAAGAAACTTGGAGCATCTCAATGCACAGAGCACAGCAGTGTGAGGACACGCCTCCAGTACACATGGAAAAGCTATAATTATGCAATATAAAACCATATATCACAGTCCTGCTGCTACTAACGACATGCACAAAGGTCTGATATACTGGGTGATAAATACTGGGTGCGCATACTGGGTATATTGGGTGATATAATTTTTGGTGCTGTATACTGGATATACTGGGTGATATATACTGGGTGCTGTATACTGGATATACTGGGTGATATATACTGGGTGATATATACTGGGTGATATATACTGGGTTCTGTATACTGGATATACTGGGTGATATATACTGGGTGCTGTATACTGGATATACTGGGTGATATATACTGGGTGATATATACTGGGTGATATATACTGGGTTCTGTATACTGGATATACTGGGTGATATATACTGGGTGATATATACTGGGTTCTGTATACTGGATATACTGGGTGATATATACTGGGTGATATATACTGGGTGATATATACTGGGTTCTGTATACTGGATATACTGGGTGATATATACTGGGTGCTGTATACTGGATATACTGGGTGATATATACTGGGTGATATATACTGGGTGATATATACTGGGTTCTGTATACTGGATATACTGGGTGATATATACTGGGTGCTGTATACTTGATATACTGGATGATATATACTGGGTGATATATACTGGGTGCTGTATACTGGATATACTGGGTCATATATACAGGGTGATATATACTGGGTGCTGTATACTGGATATACTGGGTCATATATACAGGGTGATATATACTGGGTGCTGTATACTGGATATACTGGGTGCTGTATACTTGATATACTGGATGATATATACTGGATGATATATACTGGGTGCTGTATACTGGATATACTGGATGATATACACTGGGTGATATATACTGGGTGCTGTATACTTGATATACTGGGTGATATATACTGGGTGATATATACTGGGTGCTGTATACTGGATATACGGGGTGATATATACTGGGTGCTGTATACTGGATATACTGGGTGATATATACTGGGTGCTCCCGGTGTTCTCTATAGGGTAACATTGTATCTTGGTGCTGTATACAGGATATACTGGGTGTTCCCGGTGTTCTCTATATGGTTACATTGGGAGACATTTACTATGGCGTTTCCGGCAGTTTTGTGGCGCTCTCACCACATCTTCTGCTCTCAGTTCTATTTATTAGCTGTCGAGGACAGAAAAAATGCCTTTTTCCGTCTGCTCCGACTCTTCTCCGAAAAGGGGCGTGGCTTTGGCGGAGTGGAAACTCAGACAGAATTACTATGTGTCGCAGCCATTTTTGGGCGCTGTAAACTGGCGGAAAGTAGACCAAAAGAAAACTGGTCTAGCAGGGACTGTTGGACACATTTCTGGTGCTCGGGACAGATTTTGGTCCCAGGGACAGAAAATGGTCTCGGCGCCAGAAACGTCTCTGCACAGCTCCACAATATTAAATGTGTGTCTTCTTTCCGAGAGCAGGTCGGTAACAAAGCCAGTGCAGACACCGACACTTTAAGTAAATGTCCCCCATTGTATCTTGGTGCTGTATACAGGAGAATGTCAACCGAAAAAAATGAGGCAGCACTCCAAATTTAAAGGAAACCTACCACTTAAAAGTGGTAGGTTTATACACATATACATGGTACCAGCTCAGGGTGAGCTGGTGCCAGATCATATTTTTGTTAGGGGAACAAAGCCCCTATCGCCGTTTTATAAGTTATATTAACTTATAACTCGGCGCACCGCACTTTCTAAAGTGCTGGAGAGACGGTGACGTCACCAAGCTCTCCGGCACACGCGCGCCTGCGCAACTTAGTTCGGGGAAACAGGCCGTACTAAGTTGCGCAGGCGCGCGTGTGCCGGAGAGCTCGGTGACGTCACCGGCTCTCCAGCACTTTAGAATCCGGCGCACGCACGGGCACGCGCATGGTGCGCCGTGCCCAAGTGCGGTGCGCCGAGTTATAAGTTAATATAACTTATAAAACGGCGATAGGGGCTTTGTTCCCCTAACAAAAATATGATCTGGCACCAGCTCACCCTGAGCTGGTGCCATGTATATGTGTATAAACCTACCACTTGTAAGTGGTAGGTTTCCTTTAAAGATGAAAAAAGGAAGGGTTTAATCCAAAACCAGCCTATCAGGGCTTCTTCTGACATTGTGCTGCTGTGTATACAGGAGTATATAGACAGCGGTTACATAATCTCCACATCATTAGCGCGGAGGACGCTGAGTGATGCCGCTCGGGTCTCTATCGGGGCCTCTTTGATGCCATCATTTATGTTGATTAATTATGCTAAATGGATAAGGTCACAACTCATTTACATAATGCAAGAAAGGACCAAGGAGAGGAGCAGCAACGCAGTAATTGCATCTTAATCACTTGATTTGTAAAGTGTTCGGCTTAAGTAGCTATTACTGATGGAAGCCGAGTCCTCACAGCAGCCAATGTCCCGGCAGGGGGCCCCGGAGCCACCCAACAAGGTAAGTATGTGAGACCGAGCCTGGTCACTCCAAATGCATGAAGGCTGTGGATCTGTCCAATGCAAAGAACTAAGAGCACAGCAGTGTGAGGACACGCCCACACGCCCAAATCAAATCTTCACCAAATATTGGCTTATTAATCACCTCATTCCCTCATCTAAAAAATCTCTCTGCATTTATTTCTTTATCCTTGTTTCTCATTTCTTCTCCCGGCGGCCAAAGTTTTATTTTCCTGATGAAAAGTTCCAAACCTCCTGCAAACAATTACCTGATAAAATTCTGTCCCTGCAGCCACCACTAGGGCGAGCTCCGGAGCTCACAGCAATGTTTACAGCATTGTGTGGCAGGTGCAGGGGCTGATGCTGCGTCCTGGGGCCGTCGAGACTTTTATCACAAGTAATTGAGTCTTAAACTCAGAAAATCTCCAAATATTTTATGGCTGGTGATAATATTCCGCCTCTACAAGATGCAAAGAGACCCAACAACATGGTGACAGGTACAAGAGGCAGGGCCACCCAGCTTTCCCAGAGGCAGGGCCACCCAGCTTTCCCAGAGGCAGGGCCACCCAGCTTTCCCAGAGGCAGGGCCACCCAGCTTTCCCAGAGGCAGGGCCACCCAGCTTTCCCAGAGGCAGGGCCACCCAAGAAGTTGGCTTAGTTGGTACTTCCTAACTCTTGAGGAGGGACACTTGAGGACCCCAAATGTCCTCTCACCCCATTTATATATGACACCCTATACCAGTGATGGCAAACCTTTTAGAGGTCAAGTGCCCAAACTACAACCAGGACCCGATTATTTATCGCAAAGTGCCAACACAGAAATTTAATTTGTGATTTATACTCCCTTCTCTGTCACAGTTTTCATTGATACCAGCACCTAAGGACACAATAAAGCACAAAATAGTCCCAGGTAGAGCTGTCACTTTAAAATACCTCTGTGCACAGCAAGTCCTGGGCTGTCTGGGACTGCAGGAAGATACCTGGACTCATCTCTGGTGATGGCCTGAGTGCCCACAGAAAGAGCTCTGAGTGCCACCTCTGGCACCAGTGCCATAGGTTAGCCATCACTGCCCTATACCAACACATAGCACATGTAAGTATCTCAGCGCACACCAGACCCCCATCCATGTACTCCAAATCAGACCAATTATGTGTACAGACCCCCAAACTCTCCTCCATCAGTACCAACCCCAAATCAGACGTCATTCCTCTGCAGACCCCCATCTGTAGACTTCTGATTAGAACACATTTATTTATTTTGGTGCCGATTTTTTTTGCATTTCTTCCACTGGTCTATTATTTTGGATGAAGGACATGATGTTGTCACTCCTGGTTCATACATTAGCTATGCGTCTGCTGCAGATTTCTGCTGCGGGATGGACACCTTGTTAGCTGCTGCTGCACATGGCTGCGCTCCGGTGATCCCTTGCATTAGCCGGTGGCCACCTCTTACCCGGCCGCTCCCCGGAGACGTGGACTCTTTATCGCCTCCGCAGCCACACAGGACAAGCCGCTGTCTGTCACAGTCGAGCGACGCGCGCACATTACAATAGAATTTTCCCAGTTCCCCGGAGAACGACAAAGATAATAAGAAAAACAATGTTTTCCTCTGCAGCGTTCAGACTCCGCCATCGCTCTGCTACTCCGTGCATTCAGCCCGCAATTAAATACTGACTGCCAAAGCGGCGCCGTCCCCCGGGACACACAAGTGCGAGATGTGATTGAGAAGAAGCCAAATGAAGCCTCCTCCTGGCCCACAGCTATGGCGCCTGCAAGAGAGCAGTCCCCGAGCCTGGCGGCTACACACCAGGGCACCCAAAGGGCAACAGCCTGTGCTGTGTATTGTCCCTGGAGAGATGTGGCTCTGGAGGCTGTTACCTCGTTACAGGAGGGTGTGTCTGTGTGTGCAGCTGCTGTGTGTTTGTGCTCCTGAGCTCGTGGAGATCCATCTATCCTCCCAGGGCCTGCTCTCTCCTCTCCCAGGGAGGGAGTTAGGTTCCTGGGGATGAGCGAGGGAGCCGACTCCCAGGCTCCTGCTTCCCGGTCCAGGACGGCGGGAGGCAGGAGAGGACAGCAACCGGCCAGCGCTATGGAGGACTCAGGGGTGAGACGTTCCACCAGGAGTCGTAGCAATGCGGCTCCTACTCCCCCTGGGTCTAATGTGAAGCGACAAAATAAGAATTTGGATGCCCATGTCGGTGCGGGTGAGAGCGGTCCTTCCGGGGCTGGAGCTATGAAGCGGAGTGCTCACAGAGGTAAGGCTGACCATGCGGGGGGAGGCTGAGCGGTGCAGGGACCACCTGTGCCTCCCCGGTCCAGAGCCACCTCTGTGAGTACGAAGAGAAAAGTAATGTGGAGCTGTGAGAGATGTTTGGTGGCATTAAAAAGAAATCGATAAATTGATGGAAAGAAAAAGCTTTATTTGTGAGAACGGTGGTCCATTTACAGAAAAACTTTTAAATAGCCTCGCACTGGTGGCAGCTTCTGGTGCCTCGCGCCTCTTCATGTTGTTGCTGCTGATCACCCCGTTGCGGGGCGGCAGTGTGGAGGGGTCGCTGAGGCTGAGGGCTCTGGACCTCCTAAACGAAAAGTTCTGTTTTGTGTCGGTGTTGGGGATAATACCAATTCTACATCCATAAAGGAGGTGGTCATGTCCCCTGATGTTGTTGATGGTCCAGCCAGTGTGAGTGATGTTTATAATGTTGTGGTGGTTAATACAAGTGAAGTGAGTGGTGCAGAATCTTTTCCAGCTTTGAGAGTGAGTGATGGAGTGACTGGTGGTGTGGGTGGCGCGGCTGAGGTGGGTAGTGTTAATGTGGTGGGTGCAGGGGTTGGTCCGGTTGCTCCCCCAGTGGCGGCCCCCGTTAAGAGCTATGCCAGTGTCGCTGCTGGGGGAAGTGGGGTTCCATCATCCTCGTCTCTGGGCTCTGGGGACGGCTTTTTGCAACGGCGCCTCCTGCAGGCCTTACAGAAGGGAGAAAGGACGATCAATGTAGCGGGGCAGGAGGTTGATTTGTCGTTTTGGATAGAGAGGCACGGCCTGTCTGCCTTCCGAGAGCAAAGAGGCAGGGAGACACCATGGTCGCTCCCGACAACCGGGCCGGGTGCTAACCGTAGGAATGTGGTCCGTCTTCGGTGGCATGGCAGTGATGTGTGTCCCCCTCGGGCACGGGTAGTTGAGCTGCTGCTGAAGATGGACTTCAAGGCGGCTGACATCTTTGCCTTGATCCATCCCTATGGTACATCTGAGTTTGATATCAGCTTTGTTCGGCCGGAGGGGCTTGAGCTCTTCTGGTCCAACTATGAGCTGAGATACAACGAGCCCGAGTGGCGGGACTTTGCTGTGCAAGCAGTGTCCCGCCAGAGCGAACTCAAGAAAGTGACCGTTCTTACCCGTAACGAATCACTATCTTGCTTTGACATCATGACCTGGATGAATCGCTACGGAGAGGTGCTAGGATTACCAGAGAAAAATCATGATGAGTATGGTATCTGGTCAGGGGCCTGGACCTTCATGGTGAAGTTGAGACGTTCAGGTAACTCAGTCGCCCACATCCCTTCATCAGCCTTCCTGGGGAGGGATCGGATCCTGATCTTCTACCGGGGGCAGCCTAAGCTGTGTCACAGGTGCGGCGACCCCACACATTTCAGCGCAAACTGCACTGGAGAAGGGACCTGTCGCTGAGGCCCCAGGGGATGATGTACTGGATGAGGAGGTCAGGAGGATCGAGAGAGAGGAAGGTGCCACGTCTTCAGACTTCTCCCATTATGAGAGTATGGATGAGGATAATAGGGCGTGGCTAGAGGAAAACCGTAAGCGTGGCGCCAAAAAGGAGGGAAACGTAAGATGTAGTATCGACGCAGCGTAAATCCTCCCGGTGGATGAGGTGGTTAGGAACATTCTGGGTGACCTGGTGAAGGTGCGCTCTCTGGAGTATGAGAGGCTGGGCACGGGGAGGACCTCTCTCCTTAGTGCCCCTTAGTCTGTCCTCTCCCTCCTGGTGAAGGTGCGCTCTCTGGAGTATGAGAGGCTGGGCACGGGGAGGGCCTCTCTCCTTAGTGCCCCTTAGTCTGTCCTCTCCCTCCTGGTGAAGGTGCGCTCTCTGGAGTATGAGAGGCTGGGCACGGGGAGGGCCTCTCTCCTTAGTGCCCCTTAGTCTGTCCTCTCCCCTCCTGGTGAAGGTGCGCTCTCTGGAGTATGAGAGGCTGGGCACGGGGAGGACCTCTCTCCTTAGTGCCCCTTAGTCTGTCCTCTCTCCCTCCTGGTGAAGGTGCGCTCTCTGGAGTATGAGAGGCTGGGTACGGGGAGGACCTCTCTCCTTAGTGCCCCTTAGTCTGTCCTCTCTCCCTCCTGGTGAAGGTGCGCTCTCTGGAGTATGAGAGGCTGGGCACGGGGAGGGCCTCTCTCCTTAGTGTCCCTTAGTCTGTCCTCTCCCTCCTGGTGAAGGTGCACTCTCTGGAGTATGAGAGGCTGGGCACGGGGAGGACCTCTCTCCTTAGTGTCCCTCAGTCTGTCCTCTCCCTCCTGGTGAAGGTGCGCTCTCTGGAGTATGAGAGGCTGGGCACGGGGAGGGCCTCTCTCCTTAGTGTCCCTCAGTCTGTCCTCTCCCTCCTGGTGAAGGTGCGCTCTCTGGAGTATGAGAGGCTGGGCACGGGGAGGTCCTCTCTCCTTAGTGCCCCTTAGTCTGTCCTCTCCCCTCCTGGTGAAGGTGCACTCTCTGGAGTATGAGAGGCTGGGCACGGGGAGGACCTCTCTCCTTAGTGTCCCTTAGTCTGTCCTCTCCCTCCTGGTGAAGGTGCGCTCTCTGGAGTATGAGAGGCTGGGCACGGGGAGGACCTCTCTCCTTAGTGTCCCTTAGTCTGCCCTCTCCCCCCTGGTGAAGGTGCGCTCTCTGGAGTATGAGAGGCTGGGCACGGGGAGCGCCTCTCTCCTTAGTGTCCCTTAGTCTGTCCTCTCCCCTCCTGGTGAAGGTGCGTTCTCTGGAGTATGAGAGGCTGGGCACGGGGAGGGCCTCTCTCCTTAGTGTCCCTCAGTCTGTCCTCTCCCTCCTGGTGAAGGTGCGCTCTCTGGAGTATGAGAGGCTGGGCACGGGGAGGTCCTCTCTCCTTAGTGCCCCTTAGTCTGTCCTCTCCCCTCCTGGTGAAGGTGCACTCTCTGGAGTATGAGAGGCTGGGCACGGGGAGGACCTCTCTCCTTAGTGTCCCTTAGTCTGTCCTCTCCCTCCTGGTGAAGGTGCGCTCTCTGGAGTATGAGAGGCTGGGCACGGGGAGGACCTCTCTCCTTAGTGTCCCTTAGTCTGCCCTCTCCCCCCTGGTGAAGGTGCGCTCTCTGGAGTATGAGAGGCTGGGCACGGGGAGGGCCTCTCTCCTTAGTGTCCCTTAGTCTGTCCTCTCCCTCCTGGTGAAGGTGCGCTCTCTGGAGTATGAGAGGCTGGGCACGGGGAGGACCTCTCTCCTTAGTGCCCCTTAGTCTGTCCTCTCTCCCTCCTGGTGAAGGTGCGCTCTCTGGAGTATGAGAGGCTGGGCACGGGGAGGGCCTCTCTCCTTAGTGTCCCTTAGTCTGTCCTCTCCCTCCTGGTGAAGGTGCGCTCTCTGGAGTATGAGAGGCTGGGCACGGGGAGGGCCTCTCTCCTTAGTGTCCCTTAGTCTGTCCTCTCCCTCCTGGTGAAGGTGCGCTCTCTGGAGTATGAGAGGCTGGGCACGGGGAGGGTCTCTCTCCTTAGTGTCCCTTAGTCTGTCCTCTCCCTCCTGGTGAAGGTGCGCTCTCTGGAGTATGAGAGGCTGGGCACGGGGAGGGCCTCTCTCCTTAGTGTCCCTTAGTCTGTCCTCTCCCTCCTGGTGAAGGTGCGCTCTCTGGAGTATGAGAGGCTGGGCACGGGGAGGGTCTCTCTCCTTAGTGTCCCTTAGTCTGTCCTCTCCCTCCTGGTGAAGGTGCGCTCTCTGGAGTATGAGAGGCTGGGCACGGGGAGGGCCTCTCTCCTTAGTGTCCCTTAGTCTGTCCTCTCTCCCTCCTGGTGAAGGTGCGCTCTCTGGAGTATGAGAGGCTGGGCACGGGGAGGACCTCTCTCCTTAGTGTCCCTTAGTCTGTCCTCTCCCTCCTGGTGAAGGTGCGCTCTCTGGAGTATGAGAGGCTGGGCACGGGGAGGGCCTCTCTCCTTAGTGCCCCTTAGTCTGTCCTCTCCCTCCTGGTGAAGGTGCGCTCTCTGGAGTATGAGAGGCTGGGCACGGGGAGGGTCTCTCTCCTTAGTGTCCCTTAGTCTGTCCTCTCCCTCCTGGTGAAGGTGCGCTCTCTGGAGTATGAGAGGCTGGGCACGGGGAGGGCCTCTCTCCTTAGTGTCCCTTAGTCTGTCCTCTCTCCCTCCTGGTGAAGGTGCGCTCTCTGGAGTATGAGAGGCTGGGCACGGGGAGGACCTCTCTCCTTAGTGTCCCTTAGTCTGTCCTCTCCCTCCTGGTGAAGGTGCGCTCTCTGGAGTATGAGAGGCTGGGCACGGGGAGGGTCTCTCTCCTTAGTGTCCCTTAGTCTGTCCTCTCCCTCCTGGTGAAGGTGCGCTCTCTGGAGTATGAGAGGCTGGGCACGGGGAGGGCCTCTCTCCTTAGTGTCCCTTAGTCTGTCCTCTCTCCCTCCTGGTGAAGGTGCGCTCTCTGGAGTATGAGAGGCTGGGCACGGGGAGGGCCTCTCTCCTTTGGAGGGGGTTCTCCTTTAGTGTCCCTTAGTCTGTCATCTCCTCTCCTGGTGTTGGGCTTGCAGGTGCCGAACCTGGGCTTTATGTGGTTTGGATTGATATAATTGTGTTATGTTTTCATCATGTTGTAAATATTGTATATATTGTATATGGTGGGGTTTGGGATATAGTGTTGGGTTCGGAGGGGGGTGATGGTGGGGGGATTGATTTATAAACTCCTCTTGGACTCTGGTCTGGACTATGCAACAAAAACTATGGACGTTAGACCAGTGTCTGAGGGGTAGGAGTAGGTGTGAATGGTGCTGGAGCAGCAGGTGAGTTATTGTAAATATTTGTATATATTGTATATAGAGATGAGCGAACATGCTCGTCCGAGCTTGATGCTCGTTCGAGTATTAAGGTACTCGAAACGGCTCGTTGCTCGGACGAGTATTTCCCCTGCTCGAGATCGAGCATTTAATTAAAAAAACACAGTGAAGAACAATGAAGAATAGAATAAAAACAGTGAACACAGTGAACACAGGATCATTTAAGTGAAAAACACAGTGAAAAACACAGTGAAGAATAGATTACAGATGTTCGGCACATCTGCTTACTTGTCGGGAGATACGCGCGGAACGGTGCGAACAAAATAGTATGTGAAGAACAATATATATGTGTGAAGAACACATTGCAGAACACGGTGAGCAGGACATAGACACCGGGGAGCAGCACAGAGACACCGGGGAGCAGCACGGAGACATGGTGCAGCGGCAGCACGAAGACATGGGGCAGCGGCAGCACGAAGACATGGGGCAGCGGCAGCACGGAGACATCAGGCAGCGGCACGGAGACATCGGGGAGCGGCGGGGAGTCGCACGGAGACATCGTTGCACGGAGACATCGGGGAGCGGCACGGAGACATCGGGGCACGGAGACATCGGGGCACGGAGACATCGGGGCACGGAGACAGCGGGGCACGGAGACAGCGGGGCACGGAGACAGCGGGGCACGGAGACAGCGGGGCACGGAGACATCGGGGCACGGAGACATCGGGGCACGGAGACTTCGGGGCACGGAGAGAGCGGGGCACGGAGAGAGCGGGGCACGGAGAGAGCGGGGCACGGAGACATCGGGGCACGGAGACATCGGGGCACGGAGACATCGGGGCACGGAGAGAGCGGGGCACGGAGACAGCGGGGCACAGAGACAGCGTATCTCCCGACAAGTAAGCAGATGTGCCGAACATCTGCAATCTATTCTTCACTGTGTTTTTCACTTAAATGATCCTATTCTTCACTGTTCTTCACATCTGCTAACTTGTCGGGAGATAATATACGCGCGGAACAGTGAAGAATAGATTGCAGATGTTTGCATACATCTGATCACTTATCAGAAGACATTCTTTTTCAATTAATTAACACATTTTATTCCCGAACCATGGTCCCTTTGAAAAATGCTCGAGTCTCCCATTGACTTCAATGGGGCTCGTTATTCGAGACGAGCACTCGAGCATCTGGAAAAGTTCGTCTCGAATAACGAGCACCCGAGCATTTTAGTGCTCGCTCATCTCTAATTGTATATAATGTCTGGTTTATGTTTTGTTTTCTTACGTCTCTTACCATAATTTTTAATAATGGATCTACAGGATATAAATAATTCATACCCTGTATTCCCTCCTATCTCTATATGTTCCGTGATTGGTTCATGGATGGGGGGGTTGTGGACCCCTCTTCTGTGTGACGGCCCCCGCGGAGTTCCTCCCTGACTTTCACGCTTTGATCATCGCTGCGCTGTGACACATTGTGTATTTCCGTGTCGGGCTGCACAGATGGCGCGCTCTATAAGGCACTTGGCATTGTTGTGGAGACGTTCTGGGTACTTAGCTCCCTCCTGCTGAACCTCGCGCTGCAGATAAATTCACCTGTCTGAAATATTTATCAGCCAAGAATCATCTTCCCCAGGGACGGAGGAGAAAGCCGACACCACAGGAGGACAACCTGAGGATGACATCAACGTGTTAAGGAGGCCTCCTGCAGAGCGGCCTCTACTAGCCAAACACATCACTGTGATCCAGACAAATTACTGCCGCATGGACAGGCGCTGCTCACAATGCTGCGGCACAACAACCGCACCGCTCCTGACCGCACAATACAAGGTCTACAGATGTGGCAGAGCTGATATAACTACAGCACCCACATCAACGCGGGAAACCGGTACAGCACCCTAGGGAAGGGTTAACACAGGCTGCCGACCCCTGGAGAGGTCATCCCCAAACTAAGCTGCCAGAACTGTTAGTGGGTGCACAGCAGGGGCGTTACAGACCGGGCCCGTTGAGACACCTCTGTGTCTGTTCTTCCCTGAACCTTGGCCCGCCCAAACTCCGGCCTTCCATCCAAACTCCGCCCCACCTGCCCAAACGGCGGACCACCCAAACGCCGGACGCCCGGCCCTCCCTCTGTGTCTGCACTTCCCCGAACGCTGGACTCCCCAAACTCCGTCTGCTAAATGAGAAGAAGTTTTCATTGCTATCATTTTGAGGACTTGCCGACCTTTTGATAACTTTTTATTACATTTTTATGTGATGTAAAAGTTGCTTTTCGGACATTCGGCTATTTTCTGTTATGGGGTTCACTGCCGGTGTTAACCATTTTTATATTTTGATATATGGGGCATTTTGGGACGCAGCGATACCCAATGTGTTTGCGATTTTTACAGCTTATTTAGTTTTATATGGTAAGGGGGTGATTAGAATTTTTAGGTTTTTGCAGTATGTGACATTTTTACAGAGGATTCATTACAGTGAGAGCCACTGGTGCATTATAAGAAGCCATATAGCGACCCGAGCCTGTCATGGCATCCAATCGCGCCCTACCAATGATGTCCCAGGGAGCGGGGGGTGCCCACGAAATCACTGCTAGCACCAATCGCAGGTATTAGCAGTGGGTGTTTGCTGCTATATATAGCGATCAAACCTCCGTATGAAGAGGGCTCACCACGTGCGCCCTCTTCACTCACCCATGGTAGCTCTGTGCGGAGCGTTAAGGATGTAAAAATTGTATAATTGTATAAACATGTTTGTATAAATATGTATTTTTTTCAGGGGAAGGGGGGCCCCATGCAGAGGTTTGCCATGGGGCCCATCCTCACCTAGTTATGCCACTGGTGCACAGTACTGCTCATGTGCAGCAAAGAGATGGAGACCAAGTCTGACAACATGTGAATATTGTGCCAGGGTGGGCCGTGCCAGGGTGGGCAGTGCCAGGGTGGGCCGTGCCAGGGTGAGCCGTGCCAGGGATATGTCCTGTCACTGTACAAGAAGCTGCAGACTGTGGACTGTGCTGGTTATTCTGTAACAAGCACCAGATTCTGTTCTGTATTACCAGGACTGGGACTCTACCAAAATATCAGATGCCTGCCTCTACCCAAACGTGTCTCCCTACCAAGATGTGTGCCCCTGCCCGGATGTGTGTGCCCCTGCCCGGATGTGTGTGCCCCTGCCCGGATGTGTGTGCCCCTGCCCGGATGTGTGTGCCCTTGCCCGGATGTGTGTGCCCCTGCCCGGATGTGTGTGCCCCTGCCCGGATGTGTGTGCCCCTGCCCGGATGTGTGTGCCCCTGCCCGGATGTGTGTGCCCCTGCCCGGATGTGTGTGCCCCTGCCCGGATGTGTGTGCCCTTGCCCGGATGTGTGTGCCCCTGCCCGGATGTGTGTGCCCCTGCCCGGATGTGTGTGCCCCTGCCCGGATGTGTGTGCCCCTGCCCGGATGTGTGTGCCCCTGCCCGGATGTGTGTGCCCTTGCCCGGATGTGTGTGCCCTTGCCCGGATGTGTGTGCCCCTGCCCGGATGTGTTCCCTTACCAGGATGCTTGCCTCTACCCAGACGTCTACGCCAGGTTATGTGCCCATGCCCAGTTGGGTGTCGTTCCCTGCGGACTGTGCGGCCACATTGGTTGTCACCCAACTTTCCCTGGAGCAGATACTATTTAACTTGTATGAATTAGACAGAGAAGGACATTTCACGTGCTGGGCGACGGCTGCCACGGCAGCTGAGCATCCTGGGAGTTGTAGTCCTGTGACGGCTTGGAGTGCCCTAGGCCACTAATACCTGATGCAGGGTGTAATTACGCAGCCGCTATGAATAATTCGGGTGCGATGATGGGCACATGATGGTGGCACAAGGCTCTATGCAAATATTGTAAAGTGAAAAGCTCCTAATTAATCCTGATTGGCAACTGTTAATGATGCGCTGGTGTAATTAGCCATTCATCTGAAGACGGGAGCCGGAGACTGACATGGCTGCTCTTTACTTCTCGCTTCTTCTTGCGTCTTGGGGGTGGCGGCGGGGGCGATACTCCGAGCAGAAAAATCTAGAAATATACAACAAATATTTGTATGAACAAAGACAAAAAGTTCCCCTACAGGCCACAGAAAGATCTGCCACCCAGACAGTATGTGACAGTATTTACTGTCATTCTCACATTGCATTCATGAATCAGGAGGCTCTGGATGACCAAAAACAGAAACCATGTAAATACAAGGGTGACAACATGTACGTACAAGGGGTTTCTTACGCTGCATCATTAAGCCTTGTGCCGACCGCCCATGTGTTTGTTTTTTGCAGGTTTCGATGTCTATTTCAAGTCCCGGATCCTGGAGAATAATAGGAGGAACGTTTGGTTTGCTGAATATTGGGAGGAAAATTTCAACTGTAAACTCACAATCACCGGATCTAAGAAGGAGGACACCGACCGCAAGTGCACAGGTGAGCGACACAACCTCCGAGATGTCATCTATCCTCTTATATCTCATATCTATCTCATGTCTACCTATCTATCTCCTATCTCTCTATCTATCTCCTATCTATCTATCTATCTATCTATCTATCTATCTATCTATCTATCTATCTCCTATCTATCTATCTATCTATCTCCTATCTATCTATCTATCTATCTCCTATCTATCTATCTATCTCTCTATCTATCTCCTATCTATCTATCTATCTCCTATCTATCTATCTATCTATCTCCTATCTATCTATCTATCTCCTATCTATCTATCTATCTCCTATCTATCTATCTATCTATCTATCTATCTATCTATCTATCTCCTATCTATCTCCTATCTATCTATCTCCTATCTATCTATCTCCTATCTATCTATCTATCTATCTCCTATCTATCTATCTATCTATCTATCTATCTATCTATCTATCTATCTATCTATCTATCTCCTATCTATCTCCTATCTATCTCCTATCTATCTATCTATCTATCTATCTATCTATCTATCTATCTATCTATCTATCTCATATCCATCTATCTCGTATCTCTTATGTATCTACCTTTCTCTTATGTATCTCTGTTTCTAGTATCTATTTATCTCTCCTGTTGATAAACATTTGTACACTTACATTGACGCCTCATTCCTCGCTCCATCATCCGTCTGATCGTTCCCTGCAGAGGGACAGAAATATCTGTGCAGATAATAGAAGATTTTGGTGTTTTTCATGGGCTTTTCATGGTCTGTCGCTCTGTGAAGGACGTTCTTACAAGGTTCTCCCTGGGCCGGCGCCAGATAAGACTCCAAAATATGACAGGAAACAGATAAAGGCAGATTTGGTCGTCAGACGGGGGTGACGGGGCGATGCAGAGGTGGCGCTCGGTATTAGAGAAATTAGTAGATATTTATTATCCGTCACTCTCTGATCCCAGGGAGGAAGATCTGTAGAAAGAGAGGAAAAAACTCTAATAAAACCTCCTTTACCCGGTGACCTCATCATGAGATACATTGTAACACAAAGCTGAGACATGTCAGAGCCAATGATAGATGCCAACCCAGACTGAGGGGTGACTGTGGGCACCTGAGACTGGTCTATGTGCCTGGGGGAGACACTTATAGGGGCATGTCTAGGGTATATTTGTGACGGGCATTCTGGGGGGTTACACTGTGGGGCATATGGAGGGTACAAGGGACTGGCACTTTAGTGGAATACATGGAAGTTACCCATGCCTGGCATATGTGATTGGCACTCCAGGGGGGCATCTTTACAGGATGGGATCCTTGCCTGTCTGGCACTGTAGAGTATAAATATCTATGTGACTGGTAAAGTAATGGGCATTTTTTGGCAGTAAGTGGCATCTGTGGGAGATTCCCACGCTTGGCATTCCAGATGGTACATGTGGCTGGCACTCCAGGCTGTATCTGTGATGTACATGCAAGACGTTCTGGAGAATAAATGTGACTGGCATTCTAGGAGGCATCTATGGAAGGTACCCAAGCTTGGCAGTCTAGGTCAGTGGTGGCGAACCTATGGCACGGGTGCCAGAGGTGGCACTCAGGGCCATTTCTGTGGGCACTCGGACCATCACTCCAGGACAGAGTTCACCAAATAGGACCAAATCCACCAAGTCCCAGACAACTTAAGAGATGCTGCTCTGAGTCTGAATTTGCCCTCCTTCTTTCAACTGTATTGGTGGCCTCAGGGGGTCGATACGATTGAAAGATGAGTAGCAATAAGTTACTGCTTAAAATGCCATGTTGGCACTTCATGGTAAATCCATGGATTTTGGTTGTAGTTTGGGCACTCGGTCTCTAGAAGGTTCTCCATCACTGGTCTAGGTGGTAATGTGGCTGTCACTCTAGGTGGAGATGCCCATGCTTGCCATTCTGGAATATGGGTGAATATGGTTTTTACCGTAGTGCCATGTCTGATGTTAGTCTCCGCTGTGGTGTAGGTGTTGTGCCCCCTTGTCCTGTGGCACAAAGAGCTGTGCCCGGGGCCTCAGGATATGGGCATGGAGTAGACACTCACCCTTTCTGTCCCGCTTTCCCACAGGTAACGAGCGCATCGGGGAGAACTCTCCCTACGAGCAGGATGGCAGGGTGCAGTTTGTGGTGGATGCCGTCTACGCCATGGCCCATGCCCTGCACAACATGATCAAGGATCTGTGCCCCGGCTCCTCTGGTCTGTGCCCGGCCGTGGACCCTCCTGTGGGGAAGAAGCTTCTGAAATACATCCGCAACGTCAGCTTCAATGGTGAGAGACGAAAAATACCTCCCCCCCCCCTCCCCTGTACCCAACATACCACCTGTGCCCCCCAAATCCACTGCTGAGGCCTCGCCTGATATCAGTCACTGGCTACAACATCAGCAGCCACAGAACTGTCATCACAGATCCCACAGGGCACGGGAATGTAACCAAAACCAAACCCCTGCAATACACTAGACGACCAGGGCCAAGACCCTAAATACTACCTTACACCACCAGGGATGTAACAAAGACCCTGAATACTACCTTACACCACCAGGGATGGACCCCAACAAACCTTACAAAACGTCAATGGGGTCTATGTGGAGACCACCAGGATACATCTGTCTGTGCCGGGATAAGACGTCTATGAGGTTCCTTAGGATTACATTGTGGCCCCCTCGCTCGCCCCCTCCTTCTCCCGCAGTTTCGGTTTCCTCCGCCATTACAGCTAATGTGCGATTTTCTCCTCTTCTGAATGATTACAGCGACGACGTCTTATCAAAGTCGACATGAAACAGTTTCTTCTGTTCTGTGCCGGAGACGACGGCAAAATTCTGATCCAAATTTTTTTTTTTTTTTTTTTCCTAAGAATAAATTAATTTAACTCCTGGGCCGGATCTTTTCATATCAGCGGAGGAGTGTAAAAAAAAAACTCCAAGTCTGCAGCAAAATTGCTGAATAATTAGCGCGGCTTCTTCCTATGACACAGGGCATTAGCAGCGGGACATGAAACCTTGCCCGTGCTTCAGCCAGAATGAACCCCGTCTGCCTCCGGCGCACAATAGCCGCCAAATTACCAAAATGAGCTCAATTATAGTTTGTAGGAAATGGAGAAAATTATTAAAGAAATCATCAGGTGATGGGGAAAAAAATCGGAGCCGTAAGCCGGAGAGAATCCGGCACCGCGGGCAGCGGCACGTAAAAGCAGGAGCCAAGCGCAGGCGATAGGAGAGCCCTAATGTATAGAGCGCTAATGTGCCGCCCGCTGCGACTAATAGGGCCCGGGACAAGGGAACCATGACCTGATTCCTGGTCTTTTGTGTCCTTGAGGGATAATGTGAGATTTTCGGGACGCTCTGGTCTAAGTTTCATGAGGTTACATTATGGTTGGGGGCTCAGGCCATTGTTTAGGAGAAGGGGAAACAATGATACAATGTAACAAGTCTGAGCGCTTCCCGCTGATACACGCGGACGCTGCCAGGACCTGACACTTTAATGGAGGAAATTACGTTTCATCGGGACGTGACTGCGGGAAGTTGCGGTAAAGTTGGCGTCTATGGTCACCGAGATAAAGCTCCGACTACAGGGAGTTAGATTCTACATTACAATCACTTTCTATAGAGGTTTCACAAAATGTCCACAACCCCTTCCAAAAGCTCCAGAACTGAGTCTGAGGGTCCCTGAGGGTCTTTGTTTCACCCTCTTGTAGCAACAACTCGCTCTACAAATGTCCAATCACTGGCCTCACAATAATACTGACATGCACACCCTGCAATCACTGGCCTCACAATAATACTGACATGCACACCCTGCAATCACTGGCCTCACAATAATACTGACATGTACACCCTGCAATCACCGGCCTCACAATAATACTGACATGCACACCCTGCAATCACTGGCCTCACAATAATACTGACATGCACACCCTGCACTCACTGGCCTCACAATAATACTGACATGCACACCCTGCAATCACTGGCCTCACAATAATACTGACATGTACACCCTGCAATCACTGGCCTCACAATAATACTGACATGTACACCCTGCAATCACCGGCCTCACAATAATACTGACATGCACACCCTGCAATCACTGGCCTCACAATAATACTGACATGCACACCCTGCAATCACTGGCCTCACAATAATACTGACATGCACACCCTGCAATCACTGGCCTCACAATAATACTGACATGCACACCCTGCAATCACTGGCCTCACAATAATACTGACATGCACACCCGGCAATCACTGGCCTCACAATAATACTGACATGCACACCCTGCAATCACCGGCCTCACAATAATACTGACATGCACACCCGGCAATCACTGGCCTCACAATAATACTGACATGCACACCCTGCAATCACTGGCCTCACAATAATACTGACATGTACACCCTGCAATCACTGGCCTCACAATAATACTGACATGTACACCCTGCAATCACTGGCCTCACAATAATACTGACATGCACACCCTGCAATCACCGGCCTCACAATAATACTGACATGCACACCCGGCAATCACTGGCCTCACAATAATACTGACATGCACACTCTGCAATCACCGGCCTCACAATAATACTGACATGCACACCCTGCAATCACTGGCCTCACAATAATACTGACATGCACACCCTGCAATCACCGGCCTCACAATAATACTGACATGCACACCCGGCAATCACTGGCCTCACAATAATACTGACATGCACACCCTGCAATCACTGGCCTCACAATAATACTGACATGTACACCCTGCAATCACTGGCCTCACAATAATACTGACATGTACACCCTGCAATCACTGGCCTCACAATAATACTGACATGCACACCCTGCAATCACTGGCCTCACAATAATACTGACATGCACACCCTGCAATCACTGGCCTCACAATAATACTGACATGCACACTCTGCAATCACCGGCCTCACAATAATACTGACATGCACACCCGGCAATCACCGGCCTCACAATAATACTGACATGCACACCCTGCAATCACTGGCCTCACAATAATACTGACATGCACACCCGGCAATCACTGGCCTCACAATAATACTGACATGCACACCCTGCATTCACTGGCCTCACAATAATACTGACATGCACACCCTGCAATCACTGGCCTCACAATAATACTGACATGCACACCCTGCAATCACTGGCCTCACAATAATACTGACATGCACACCCTGCAATCACTGGCCTCACAATAATACTGACATGCACACCCTGCAATCACTGGCCTCACAATAATACTGACATGCACACCCTGCAATCACTGGCCTCACAATAATACTGACATGCACACCCGGCAATCACTGGCCTCACAATAATACTGACATGCACACCCTGCAATCACTGGCCTCACAATAATACTGACATGCACACCCTGCAATCACCGGCCTCACAATAATACTGACATGTACACCCTGCAATCACCGGCCTCACAATAATACTGACATGCACACCCTGCAATCACTGGCCTCACAATAATACTGACATGCACACCCAGCAATCACTGGCCTCACAATAATACTGACATGCACACCCTGCAATCACCGGCCTCACAATAATACTGACATGCACACCCTGCAATCACCGGCCTCACAATAATACTGACATGCACACCCTGCAATCACCGGCCTCACAATAATACTGACATGCACACCCTGCAATCACCGGCCTCACAATAATACTGACATGCACACCCTGCAATCACCGGCCTCACAATAATACTGACATGCACACCCTGCAATCACTGGCCTCACAATAATACTGACATGCACACCCGGCAATCACTGGCCTCACAATAATACTGACATGCGCACCCAGCAATCACTGGCCTCACAATAATACTGACATGCACACCCCGCAATCACTGGCCTCACAATAATACTGACATGCACACCCTGCAATCACTGGCCTCACAATAATACTGACATGCACACCCTGCAATCACCGGCCTCACAATAATACTGACATGCACACCCTGCAATCACTGGCCTCACAATAATACTGACATGCACACCCTGCAATCACTGGCCTCACAATAATACTGACATGCACACCCTGCAATCACTGGCCTCAAAATAGTACTGACATGCACACCCTGCAATCACTGGCCTCACAATAATACTGACATGCACACCCTGCAATCACTGGCCTCACAATAATACTGACATGCACACCCTGCAATCACTGGCCTCACAATATTACTGACATGCACGCCCTGCAATCACTGGCCTCACAATAATACTGACATGCACATCCTGCAATCACTGGCCTCACAATAATACTGACATGCACACCCTGCAATCACTGGCCTCAAAATAGTACTGACATGCACACCTGCAGTAGCTAATCACTGGCCTCACAATAATACTGACATGCACACCCGGCAATCACTGGCCTCAAAATAGTACTGACATGCACACCCTGCAATCACTGGCCTCACACTAATACTGACATGCACACCCTGCAATCACTGGCCTCAAAATAGTACTGACATGCACACCTGCAGTAGCTAATCACTGGCCTCACAATAATACTGACATGCACACCCTGCAATCACCGGCCTCACAATAATACTGACATGCACACCCGGCAATCACTGGCCTCACAATAATACTGACATGCACACCCTGCAATCACTGGCCTCACAATAATACTGACATGCACACCCTGCAATCACTGGCCTCAAAATAGTACTGACATGCACACCTGCAGTAGCTAATCACTGGCCTCACAATAATACTGACATGCACACCCGGCAATCACTGGCCTCACAATAATACTGACATGCACACCCTGCAATCACTGGCCTCACAATAATACTGACATGCACACCAGCAATCACTGGCCTCACAATAATACTGACATGCACACCCTGCAATCACTGGCCTCAAAATAATACTGACATGCACACCCTGCAATCACCGGCCTCACAATAATACTGACATGCACACCCTGCAATCACCGGCCTCACAATAATACTGACATGCACACCTGCAGTAGCTAATCACTGGACTCAATAGTAATGGGACTGATGGCCCCAATGAATGGCACCCAACTTTCCCAAAGAAAGAATAGAAAGATATACAGACAGGATACAAGGCCAGTGTCTGCTCCACGTCTGACCTTTGCCCCTTCCCCCCGCAGGAAGCGCTGGGACCCCGGTGATGTTTAATAAGAATGGAGACGCCCTTGGCCGATACGACATCTTCCAATTCCAGATGGGAAATCGCACGGCGCCGGGATACAGACTGATCGGACAGTGGACGGACGAGCTGCAGCTGAACGTGAGTCACCCAGAAGTCTGTGCGGTAGATGTGTAACAATGTTTCTCCATCATTAGTTCTGATACATGAATAGAAGGACAGGATTCCAGTGGAGACTGACACAATGATTTCTGTGTGTCCGGTCTATGGAGAGTTGGGTGACGTCCTTGGTGGACACTACAATGGGGCTCATTAGCAGCCGGCGCCCTTGGATACGCTCTAATATGAGAGCGCGTCTGTGTTTCCCCGCGTGGCGGTCCGGCGCTGTGTTCTCTAACATGTGTAGCTGCATAGTTATGAGTCAGGCAGAACATGGTGAGGAGCCCCAAGGTGCGATGTGGGAGCTGACGCTCTTCCCTTAGTCATCAAAGCTTTTATTAAACACAATTTCACAAGTGGCAGCCGGCGCCTCGGTGCTGGGGGAGCAAAAATTGAATTTTCCGGCTCTTAAAGCTGCGAGTTTTGCGGTTTATATTCCCCTTGATCGCTCAGGACTGACAGCGACATTCAGCAGAACGCCATTATCCGTGACCCGCAGTCACATCCTGGAACCGGCGCCTGGTAATACCTTGTAATTGAAGGCACACAATGCGGCTGTGACACAGATAGCGCCCCCCGGCCATTGCCTCGCGTTATAGCCGGCCCGGGATGCACTGAGGTTACTGGAGCATTAGTGTCATCCGTGATAATGGGGGGTCCTGTCCCAGATGTGTCCTCTCCAGAGCCGGGGAACTGCTGCAGCCTCATCTAGGACCTCCTCAGGCCTGATTGTTGCCATAAATTCTATTATCAGTCATAGGAGACTGGATATAGGATCTGGCTGTATATAGGCGCATCCTATACAATGTGCATCTCACCTGGAATGAAACCACCATCAACACTGCTGCCAGTGCAGGTAACACCTCCCGCGACACCAACATCTCAGATTATCACCAGCGATGGCATGATCAACATCAACTACGCCATCCTCACAGCCAGCAACACCATCAACACCAACAACAACACCGTGACCAACATCTACTACACCATCCTCACAGCCAGCAACACCATCAACACCAACAACAACACCGTGACCAACATCTACTACACCATCCTCACAGCCAGCAACACCATCAACACCAACAATAACACCGTGACCAACATCAACTACACCATCCTCACAGCCAGCAACACCATCAACACCAACAACAACACCGTGACCAACATCTACTACACCATCCTCACAGCCAACAATAACACCATCAACACCAACAACACCATGATCACCATCTACTACACCATCCTCACAGCCAGCAACACCATCAACACCAACAACAACACCGTGACCAACATCTACTACACCATCCTCACAGCCAACGATAACACCATCAACACCAACAACACCATGATCACCATCTACTACACCATCCTCACAGCCAGCAACACCATCAACACCAACAACAACACCGTGACCAACATCTATTACACCATCCTCACAGCCAGCAACACCATGATCACCAACAACAACACCGTGACCAACATCAACTACACCATCCTCACAGCCAGCAACACCATCAACACCAACAACAACACCGTGACCAACATCTACTACACCATCCTCACAGCCAGCAACACCATCAACACCAACAACAACACCGTGACCAACATCTACTACACCATCCTCACAGCCAGCAACACCATCAACACCAACAACAACACCGTGACCAACATCTACTACACCATCCTCACAGCCAGCAACACCATGATCACCAACAACAACACCGTGACCAACATCTACTACACCATCCTCACAGCCAGCAACACCATGATCACCAACAACAACACCGTGACCAACATCTACTACACCATCCTCACAGCCAGCAACACCATCAACACCAACAACAACACCGTGACCAACATCTACTACACCATCCTCACAGCCAGCAACACCATGATCACCAACAACAACACCGTGACCAACATCTACTACACCATCCTCACAGCCAGCAACACCATTAACACCAACAACACCAACAACAACACCCTGATCACCATCAACTACACCATCCTCACAGCCAACAATATCACCATCAACACCAACAATAACACCGTGACCAACATCAACATCAACTACACCATCCTCACAGCCAGCAACACCATCAACACCATCAACACCAACAACAACACCCTGATCACCATCAACTACACCATCCTCACAGTCAACAATATCACCATCACCATCAACACCAACAATAACACCGTGACCAACATCACCATCAACTACACCATCCTCACAGCCAACGATAACACCGTGATCAATATCACCATAAGCACCAATAATAACACCGCGATCACTACCAAAATTGACACCAACAACGTCATAACCAACACTAATACTAATACTATGACCACCACAACCCGCACCAACAATCACACAACACAACATAACTGCCAGGACAATTATAACCATGTTAAATATTATTGTCCAATATGAATACAATTCAGCGTCTTTAATATGTTATTCCCAGATACCTGACTTGTGTGACCCCAGAAGGATAATTCTTATAATAACTTTCATTTTTGGACGTCATCCAGGTAGCAGTGAATACGGAGCGTATCAGTCACGTGTTTGAGGTCGTGTCCTGGTGGAGGTGATTGGGATTCATCATCTCCAGCTGCTCTTCCTTCCACCATATCTCCCTGCGCATGTTCTCTTATGTGTCTGTCCATCAGTCATGTAACACTTTATTCCTCCAACTAAAAGCGGAGGGGGGGGGGGAGACCCCCGGAGTGACACCCGATATCGTCATTTTTCAAGCGGACAGTGAATATACAGGGGCACGTTTACTTACCCGATCAGCCAATCAGAAGGTTGTGAGAAGCTTCCTCTTCTTGTGTTAATCTCATTGGAAAAGGAGAAATCTGATACAAATGTAACTGATTGTAGTCTGACCCCAATCATCTGTTATCTGTGGTGTTACATAGGACTGCAGGTCACATCTAGAACATGATCTGTACTCAGAGATATCACTGTGTTATCTGTAGTGTTACATAGGACTGCAGGTCACATCTACTACATGATCTGTACTCAGAGATATCACTGTGTTATCTGTGGTGTTACATAGGACTGCAGGACACATCTACTACATGATCTGTACTCAGAGATATCACTGTGTTATCTGTGGTGTTACATAGGACTGCAGGACACATCTACTACATGATCTGTACTCAGAGATATCACTGTGTTATCTGTGGTGTTACATAGGACTGCAGGACACATCTACTACATGATCTGTACTCAGAGATATCACTGTGTTATCTGTGGTGTTACATAGGACTGCAGGACACATCTACTACATGATCTGTACTCAGAGATATCACTGTGTTATCTGTGGTGTTACATAGGACTGCAGGACACATCTACTACATGATCTGTACTCAGATATCACTGTGTTATCTGTGGTGTTACATAGGACTGCAGGACACATCTACTACATGATCTGTACTCAGAGATATCACTGTGTTATCTGTGGTGTTACATAGGACTGCAGGATACATCTACTACATGATCTGTACTCAGAGATATCACTGTGTTATCTGTGGTGTTACATAGGACTGCAGGACACATCTACTACATGATCTGTACTCAGAGATATCACTGTGTTATCTGTGGTGTTACATAGGACTGCAGGACACATCTACTACATGATCTGTACTCAGAGAGATATCACTGTGTTATCTGTGGTGTTACATAGGACTGCAGGACACATCTACTACATGATCTGTACTCAGAGATATCACTGTGTTATCTGTGGTGTTACATAGGACTGCAGGACACATCTACTACATGATCTGTACTCAGAGATATCACTGTGTTATCTGTGGTGTTACATAGGACTGCACGACACATCTACTACATGATCTGTACTCAGAGATATCACTGTGTTATCTGTGGTGTTACATAGGACTGCAGGTCACATCTACTACATGATCTGTACTCAGATATCACTGTGTTATCTGTGGTGTTACATAGGACTGCAGGACACATCTACTACATGATCTGTACTCAGAGAGATATCACTGTGTTATCTGTGGTGTTACATAGGACTGCAGGTCACATCTACTACATGATCTGTACTCAGAGATATCACTGTGTTATCTGTGGTGTTACATAGGACTGCAGGACACATCCACTACATGATCTGTACTCAGAGATATCACTGTGTTATCTGTGCTGTTACATAGGACTGCAGGACACATCTACTACATGATCTGTACTCAGAGATATCACTGTGTTATCTGTGGTGTTACATAGGACTGCAGGACACATCTACTACATGATCTGTACTCAGAGATATCACTGTGTTATCTGTGGTGTTACATGGGACTGCAGGACACATCTACTACATGATCTGTACTCAGAGATATCACTGTGTTATCTGTGGTGTTACATAGGACTGCAGGTCATATCTACTACATGATCTGTACTCAGAGATATCACTGTGTTATCTGTGGTGTTACATAGGACTGCAGGACACATCTACTACATGATCTGTACTCAGAGAGATATCACTGTGTTATCTGTGGTGTTACATAGGACTGCAGGACACATCTACTACATGATCTGTACTCAGAGATATCACTGTGTTATCTGTGCTGTTACATAGGACTGCAGGACACAGCTACTACATGATCTGTACTCAGAGAGATATCACTGTGTTATCTGTGGTGTTACATAGGACTGCAGGTCACATCTACTACATGACCTGTACTCAGAGATATCACTGTGTTATCTGTGGTGTTACATAGGACTGCAGGACACATCTACTACATGATCTGTACTCAGAGATATCACTGTGTTATCTGTGGTGTTACATGGGACTGCAGGACACATCTACTACATTATCTGTACTCAGAGATATCACTGTGTTATCTGTGCTGTTACATAGGACTGCAGGGCACATCTACTACATGATCTGTACTCAGAGATATCACTGTGTTATCTGTGGTGTTACATAGGACTGCAGGACACATCTACTGCATGATCTGTACTCAGAGATATCACTGTGTTATCTGTGGTGTTACATAGGACTGCAGGACACATCTACTACATGATCTGTACTCAGAGAGATATCACTGTGTTATCTGTGGTGTTACATAGGACTGCAGGACACATCTACTACATGATCTGTACTCAGAGATATCACTGTGTTATCTGTGGTGTTACATAGGACTGCAGGACACATCTACTACATGATCTGTACTCAGAGATATCACTGTGTTATCTGTGGTGTTACATAGGACTGCAGGACACATCTACTACATGATCTGTACTCAGAGAAATCACTGTGTTATCTGTGGTGTTACATAGGACTGCAGGACACATCAACTACATGATCTGTACTTAGAGATATCACTGTGTTATCTGTGGTGTTACATAGGACTGCAGGACACATCTACTACATGATCTGTACTCAGAGATATCACTGTGTTATCTGTGGTGTTACATAGGACTGCAGGACACATCTACTACATGATCTGTACTCAGAGATATCACTGTGTTATCTGTAGTGTTACATAGGACTGCAGGACACATCTACTACGTGATCTGTACTCAGAGATATCACTGTGTTATCTGTGGTGTTACATGGGACTGCAGGTCACATCTACTACATGACCTGTACTCAGAGATATCACTGTGTTATCTGTGGTGTTACATAGGACTGCAGGGCACATCTACTACATGATCTGTACTCAGAGATATCACTGTGTTATCTGTGGTGTTACATAGGACTGCAGGACACATCTACTACATGATCTGTACTCAGAGATATCACTGTGTTATCTGTGGTGTTACATAGGACTGCAGGACACATCTACTACATGATCTGTACTCAGAGATATCACTGTGTTATCTGTGGTGTTACATAGGACTGCAGGACACATCTACTACATGATCTGTACTCAGAGATATCACTGTGTTATCTGTAGTGTTACATAGGACTGCAGGACACATCTACTACGTGATCTGTACTCAGAGATATCACTGTGTTATCTGTGGTGTTACATGGGACTGCAGGTCACATCTACTACATGACCTGTACTCAGAGATATCACTGTGTTATCTGTGGTGTTACATAGGACTGCAGGACACATCTACTACATGATCTGTACTCAGAGATATCACTGTGTTATCTGTGGTGTTACATGGGACTGCAGGACACATCTACTACATGATCTGTACTCAGAGATATGACTGTGTTATCTGTGGTGTTACATAGGACTGCAGGGCACATCTACTACATGATCTGTACTCAGAGATATCACTGTGTTATCTGTGGTGTTACATAGGACTGCAGGACACATCTACTACATGATCTGTACTCAGAGATATCACTGTGTTATCTGTGGTGTTACATAGGACTGCAGGACACATCTACTACATGATCTGTACTCAGAGATATCACTGTGTTATCTGTGGTGTTACATAGGACTGCAGGTCACATCTACTACATGATCTGTACTCAGATATCACTGTGTTATCTGTGGTGTTACATAGGACTGCAGGTCACATCTACTACATGATCTGTACTCAGATATCACTGTGTTATCTGTGGTGTTACATAGGACTGCAGGACACATCTACTACATGATCTGTACTCAGAGATATCACTGTGTTATCTGTGGTGTTACATAGGACTGCAGGACACATCTACTACATGATCTGTACTCAGAGATATCACTGTGTTATCTGTGGTGTTACATAGGACTGCAGGACACATCTACTACATGATCTGTACTCAGAGAGATATCACTGTGTTATCTGTGGTGTTACATAGGACTGCAGGACACATCTACTACATGATCTGTACTCAGAGATATCACTGTGTTATCTGTGGTGTTACATAGGACTGCAGGACACATCTACTACATGATCTGTACTCAGAGATATCACTGTGTTATCTGTGCTGTTACATAGGACTGCAGGACACATCTACTACATGATCTGTACTCAGAGATATCACTGTGTTATCTGTGGTGTTACATAGGACTGCAGGACACATCTACTACATGATCTGTACTCAGAGAGATATCACTGTGTTATCTGTGGTGTTACATAGGACTGCAGGACACATCTACTACATGATCTGTACTCAGAGAGATATCACTGTGTTATCTGTGGTGTTACATAGGACTGCAGGTCACATCTACTACATGACCTGTACTCAGAGATATCACTGTGTTATCTGTGGTGTTACATAGGACTGCAGGACACATCTACTACATGATCTGTACTCAGAGATATCACTGTGTTATCTGTGGTGTTACATGGGACTGCAGGACACATCTACTACATGATCTGTACTCAGAGATATCACTGTGTTATCCATACCTCCCAACCGTCCCGTTTTGGGCGGGACAGTCCCGTTTTTTAACCCTTGTCCCGCCTGCACGGACCGTTAAGTGAAAGTCCCGGTTTTTTTGCGGTTTCACGGATTTTTCCGTTTTGTCCCGCCCCCGAGTCCCGCCCCCCCCCGAGTCCCGCCCCCGAGTCCCGCCCCCGTCCTGCTCAGGATACAGAGAAGCCAGGGGGCGGGGTACAGCGTCCTCCTCCTCTCCAGCTCCCGGGCTGTCTGCTGCAGAGCCGGCACCTCCCCCATCCCCTCCCCTGGGAGGCAGAGCCCTCCCTGTCCTCAGGCTGCCACTTGCAGGCACATGGATGGATGGATGGATGGAGCAGTGCAGAGTGTCATGTTCTCTGCACTGCCCCTGCACAGCAGCCCCAGGGGATCATCCTCCGTGCAGGCAGGAACTCTCCAGCACTGCTACATCAATAGCTCCCTGCCCCCACCTCCTCCTGCTCCTCACTGAAGTTCGTCTGATGAAGCAGAGCCGAGTGTGTGCAGCTGCTGCAGTGTGATAACAGGTACTCTACAGTGACTGCAGGCAGCAGCTAAAGGGTTAAACACTTTCCTCCATAGACCCCCTGCCCCCATCCCTAACCCCCCCAGTGCCCTTCTATTCTGCTTTTATTGTACCATATACTTAATCCCTTAACCCCTTAAGGACGCAGGGTTTTTCTCTCATTTCTCGCTCTCCAACTTCAAAAATCCATAACTTTTTCATGTTTCCGTGTACAGAGCTGTGTGAGGGCTTATTTTGTGCGTAACAAATTTTACTTTCCCGTAATGTTATTTATTTTAACATGCCGTGTACTGCGAAGCTGCAAAAAATTCCAAATGTGGAAAAAATTTTTTAAAAAACCGCACGTGTCACGTTCTTGTGGGCTCAGTTTTTTCGACTTTGACTGTGCACTCAAAATAACACCTCAGCTTTATTCTTTGGTTCGGTGCGATCGCGGTGATACCGGATTTATAGGTTTTATTGTGTTTTAATACATTTTCAAAAATTAAACGCATGTGTGCAAAAAAAAAAAAAAAAAATTTTTGCCATCTTCTGACGCTAATAACTTTTTCATATTTCGGTGCACGGAGCTGGGGGTGGGGTCATTTTTGGCGAAATGAGCCGACGTTTTCATTGCTACCATTTTGAGGTCTGTGCGACATTTTGATCATTTTTAATTTCATTTTTTATGTGATGTAAAAAGGTGTAAAAGTCGCATTTCGGACATTTGGGCGCCATTTCCCGCCTCGGAGGTCACCGCCGCCCGTAACCGTTTTTATATTTTGATAGATCGGGCATTTTGGGACGCGGCGATACCTAATATGTCTGTGATCTTTACTGTTTATTATGTTTTATATCCGTTCTAGGGAAAGGGAGGTGATTAGAATTTTTAATATTTTATAATTTTTTTTTATTTTTAAAACCTGTTTTTTCTTTTTTTTCCACTATTTCTTAGACCATCTACGGTACATTAACCCTAGATGGTCAGATCGCTCCTACCATATACTGCAATACTTCTGGCTCATTGTAACGAACCTGCAGAAGCCATGTAGCCTCGTGTCAAAAGAAGACCCGAGGCTACCACGGCAAACGATCGCCGCCCCCGATGACGTTCGGGGGCACAGCGATCGTAAAAAAGACTTTGCCGGCGACAATGACCGACTGCGGTTATTAGCGGTGGGGGTTTTCTGCAACATGCAAAACCCCCCACCTTGTATGAAGAGGACTCAGCCCGTGAGCCCTCTTCATACACTCCTTATACTCTCTGCGTCGTAGAGCTACGGCGCAGAGCGTTAAGGGGTTAAAGGGGTTTTCCCACAAATACAAGTTAGGCCCTATCCATAGGACAGGGCTTAACCTGCTGATGTGTGGGGGTTTCAGTGATGTGACCCCCATAGATCATGAAAACAAGGGGTCTGTTGGGGTCCACATAAGGTCCATGTCATCGCTCTATGACAGTAATGGAGCAGAATGGTCATACACGGCCGCCTGCTCCATTACTCTGACGGAACAATTTTTGCGTTTCCATATTTCACTCCCCACTTTCAAAAATCAATAACTTTTTTATTTTTCCACGTACAGAGCTGTGTGCGGCCTGTTTCT
This sequence comes from Engystomops pustulosus, assembly GCF_040894005.1. Classification (NCBI taxonomy): domain Eukaryota; kingdom Metazoa; phylum Chordata; class Amphibia; order Anura; family Leptodactylidae; genus Engystomops; species Engystomops pustulosus. Next base: position 5,070,455 of record NC_092420.1, read on the forward strand.
GCGTAACAAATTATACTTCCTAGTGACAGTATTAAATATTCCAGGCCCTGTACTGGGAAGCGGGAAGGAAAATATCAAATGTGTTTTTTATGGCTTTCACTGCACGCTCAATAGGACTCCTCCCCTTTACTGCGCTCCATAGGACCCCTCCCCTTTACTGCGCTCCATAGGACCCCTCCCCTTTACTGCGCTCCATAGGACCCCTCCCCTTTACTGCGCTCCATAGGACCCCTCCCCTTTACTGCGCTCCATAGGACCCCTCCCCTTTACTGCGCTCCATAGGACCCCTCCCCTTTACTGCGCTCCATAGGACCCCTCCCCTTTACTGCGCTCCATAGGACCCCTCCCCTTTACTGCGACAACGAGCATGTCCCCCCCCTAGACAACGAGCATTTCCCCCTGCTAGACAACGAGCATGTCTCCCCCTGACCCCTAGACAACGAGCATGTCCCCCCCCAAGACAACGAGCATGCCCCCCCCCCTAGACAACGAGCATGTCCCCCCCCCCCAGACAACGAGCATTCCCCCCCCTAGACAACGAGCATGTCCCCCCCCTAGACAACTAGCATTCCCCCCCCCCCTAGACAACGAGCATGTCTCCCCCCTAGACAACGAGCATGTCTCCCCCCGACTCCTAGACAACGAGCATGTCCCCCCCCTAGACAACTAGCATTTCCCCCCCCCTAGACAACGAGCATGTCTACCCCTGACCCCTAGACAACGAGCATGTCCTCCCCTGTGGCTGCGTGCCCTTTTTTGTGTGTTTGTGTTATTTTTGTCTTCCAGGACCGTGCCTGCTGTGGACTGCTTCGGATTCGAAGGATTACATCGATGACCGACAGTTCTAACAAATAAAATGGTCAACGAGGGTGTGTCTGCGTCTTTTGTTCAATAAAATTTTCTGAAAACGGTGTGATTATTTATTTTTTTGCGACACTCTTCATAGTTTGCCGTAGTAGTGGTGCCGGCTAGGTGACGGTGCTCATTACTAAGGGCTGGCCTTAGTGTTTGCCTTAATTTTTTTGGCAAATTTACACTAACGCCCATACCATTACCCCGGTACCCACCGCCACCAGGGGTGCCGGGAAGAGCCGGGTACAAACCAGTACCTGACCGTCTATAGATGGTCAGGTGTTGGGGCGGCTGCAGGCTGTTATTGTTGCGCTGGGATAGCCCCCTAACAGTGGCCTATCCCAGCTCAGTAATAGCAGGCTGCTGCTGCTTTTTTGTATCTGGCTGATTTGAACAATAGGGGGCACCCCATGCCGTTTTTCCCCCCCATTTTTTTGTAAAAATGGGGGAAACAGCCTGGGAGCCCCCTTTAAAGGGGGGACCCCACGCATATTTTTGTCAAAAATTTGAAGAAAAAACGGCATGGGGTGCCCCTATTTTTCAAATCAGCCTGATACAAAAAAGCAGCAGCAGCCTGCTATTACTGAGCTGGGATAGGCCACTGTTAGGGGGCTATTCCAGCGCAACAATAACAGCCTGCAGCCGCCCCACTACCTGACCATCTATAGACGGTCAGGTACTGGTTTGTACCCGGCTCTTCCCGGCACCCCTGGTGGCGGTGGGTACCGGGGTAATGGTATGGGCGTTAGTGTGAATTTGCCAAAAAAATTAAGGCAAACACTAAGGCCTGCCCTTAGTAATGAGCACCGTCACCTAGCCGGCACCACTACTACGGCAAACTATGAAGAGTGTCGCAAAAAAATAAATAATCACACCGTTTTCAGAAAATTTTATTGAACAAAAAACGCAGACACACCCTCGTTGACCATTTTATTTGTTAGAACTGTCGGTCATCGATGTAATCCTTCGAATCGGAAGCAGTCCACAGCAGGCACGGTCCTGGAAGACAAAAATAACACAAACACACAAAAAAGGGCACGCAGCCACAGGGGGGGACAGGCTCGTTGTCTAGGTGGGGGACATGCTCGTTGTCTAGGGGGGGGGGACATGCTCGTTGTCTAGGGGGGGACATGGTCGTTGTCTAGGTGGGGGTACATTCTCGTTGTCTAGGTGGGGGTACATGCTCGTTGTCTAGGGGGGGGTACATGCTCGTTGTCTAGGGGGGGGCATGCTCGTTGTCTAGGGGACATGCTCGTTGTCTAGGGGGGGCATGCTTGTTGTCTAGGGGGGGCATGCTCGTTGTCTGGGGGGGACATGCTCGTTGTCTAGGGGGGGGCATGCTCGTTGTCTGGGGGCGGACATGCCCGTTGTCTGGGGGGGACATGCTCGTTGTCTGGGGGGGACATGCTCGTTGTCTAGGGGGGGGCATGCTCGTTGTCTGGGGGCGGACATGCCCGTTGTCTGGGGGGGACATGCTCGTTGTCTAGGGGGGGACATGCTCGTTGTCTAGGGGAGGACATGCTCGTTGTCTGGGGGGGGCATGCTCGTTGTCTAGGGGAGGACATGCTCGTTGTCTAGGAGGGCATGCTCGTTGTCTAGGGGGAGTGGAATATGCCCCCCAATTATATACATAAATATACATTGGTGCCAGTGGATGCGTTGAAGGTATGAGCAGTGGCGTGGCCAGGGGGTGTGGTTAGGGGGCGTGGCTAGGGTGTGGCTTCTGTGGGTAAAAAAATCGCCGCGGCGCGCTTCGCGCGCCGCCATTTTGTCCCTCTTTCTCCTCCACAAAAGTTGGGAGGTATGGTGTTATCTGTGGTGTTACATAGGACTGCAGGGCACATCTACTACATGATCTGTACTCAGAGAAATCACTGTGTTATCTGTGGTGTTACATAGGACTGCAGGACACATCTACTACATGATCTGTACTCAGAGATATCACTGTGTTATCTGTGGTGTTACATAGGACTGCAGGACACATCTACTACATGATCTGTACTCAGAGATATCACTGTGTTATCTGTGGTGTTACATAGGACTGCAGGACACATCTACTACATGATCTGTACTCAGAGATATCACTGTGTTATCTGTGGTGTTACATAGGACTGCAGGACACATCTACTACATGATCTGTACTCAGAGATATCACTGTGTTATCTGTGGTGTTACATAGGACTGCAGGACACATCTACTACATGATCTGTACTCAGAGATATCACTGTGTTATCTGTAGTGTTACATAGGACTGCAGGACACATCTACTACGTGATCTGTACTCAGAGATATCACTGTGTTATCTGTGGTGTTACATGGGACTGCAGGACACATCTACTACATGATCTGTACTCAGAGATATCACTGTGTTATCTGTGGTGTTACATGGGACTGCAGAATACATCTACTACATGATCTGTACTCAGAGATATCACTGTGTTATCTGTGGTGTTACATGGGACTGCAGAATACATCTACTACATGATCTGTACTCAGAGATATCACTGTGTTATCTGTGGTGTTACATGGGACTGCAGGACACATCTACTACATGATCTGTGCTCAGAGATATCACTGTGTTATCTGTAGTGTTACATAGGACTGCAGGTCACATCTACTACATGATCTGTACTCAGAGATATCACTGTGTAATCTGTGGTGTTACATGGGACTGCAGGACACATCTACTACATGATCTGTACTCAGAGATATCACTGTGTTATCTGTGGTGTTACATGGGACTGCAGGACACATCTACTACATGATCTGTACTCAGAGATATCACTGTGTTATCTGTGGTGTTACATAGGACTGCAGGACACATCTACTACATGATCTGTACTCAGAGATATCACTGTGTTATCTGTGGTGTTACATAGGACTGCAGGTCACATCTACTACATGATCTGTACTCAGAGATATCACTGTGTTATCTGTGGTGTTACATAGGACTGCAGGACACATCTACTACATGATCTGTACTCAGAGATATCACTGTGTTATCTGTGGTGTTACATAGGACTGCAGGACACATCTACTACATGATCTGTACTCAGAGAAATCACTGTGTTATCTGTGGTGTTACATAGGACTGCAGGACACATCTACTACATGATCTGTACTCAGAGATATCACTGTGTTATCTGTGGTGTTACATAGGACTGCAGGACACATCTACTACATGATCTGTACTCAGAGATATCACTGTGTTATCTGTGCTGTTACATAGGACTGCAGGACACATCTACTACATGATCTGTACTCAGAGATATCACTGTGTTATCTGTGGTGTTACATAGGACTGCAGGACACATCTACTACATGATCTGTACTCAGAGATATCACTGTGTTATCTGTGGAGTTACATAGGACTGCTGGACACATCTACTACATGATCTGTACTCAGAGATATCACTGTGTTATCTGTGGTGTTACATAGGACTGCAGGACACATCTACTACATGATCTGTACTCGAGATATCACTGTGTTATCTGTGGTGTTACATAGGACTGCAGGACACATCTACTACATGATCTGTACTCAGAGATATCACTGTGTTATCTGTGGTGTTACATAGGACTGCAGGACACATCTACTACATGATCTGTACTCAGAGATATCACTGTGTTACCTGTGGTGTTACATAGGACTGCAGGACACATCTACTACATGATCTGTACTCAGAGATATCACTGTGTTATCTGTGGTGTTACATAGGACTGCAGGGCACATCTACTACATGATCTGTACTCAGAGATATCACTGTGTTATCTGTGGTGTTACATAGGACTGCAGGACACATCTACTACATGATCTGTACTCAGAGAGATATCACTGTGTTATCTGTGCTGTTACATAGGACTGCAGGACACATCTACTACATGATCTGTACTCAGAGATATCACTGTGTTATCTGTGGTGTTACATAGGACTGCAGGACACATCTACTACATAATCTGTACTCAGAGATATCACTGTGTTATCTGTGGTGTTACATAGGACTGCAGGACACATCTACTACATGATCTGTACTCAGAGATATCACTGTGTTATCTGTGGTGTTACATAGGACTGCAGGTCACATCTACTACATGATCTGTACTCAGAGATATCACTGTGTTATCTGTGGTGTTACATAGGACTGCAGGTCACATCTACTCCATGATCTGTACTCAGAGATATCACTGTGTTATCTGTGGTGTTACATAGGACTGCAGGACACATCTACTACATGATCTGTACTCAGAGATATCACTGTGTTATCTGTAGTGTTACATAGGACTGCACGACACATCTACTACATGATCTGTACTCAGAGATATCACTGTGTTATCTGTGGTGTTACATAGGACTGCAGGACACATCTACTACATGATCTGTACTCAGAGAGATATCACTGTGTTATCTGTGGTGTTACATAGGACTGCAGGACACATCTACTACATGATCTGTACTCAGAGATATCACTGTGTTATCTGTGGTGTTACATGGGACTGCAGGATACATCTACTACATGATCTGTACTCAGAGATATCACTGTGTTATCTGTGGTGTTACATGGGACTGCAGGACACATCTACTACATGATCTGTACTCAGAGATATCACTGTGTTATCTGTGGTGTTACATAGGACTGCAGGACACATCTACTACATGATCTGTACTCAGAGATATCACTGTGTTATCTGTGGTGTTACATAGGACTGCAGGACACATCTACTACATGATCTGTACTCAGAGATATCACTGTGTTATCTGTGGTGTTACATAGGACTGCAGGACACATCTACTACATGATCTGTACTCAGAGATATCACTGTGTTATATGTGGTGTTACATAGGACTGCAGGTCACATCTACTACATGATCTGTACTCAGAGATATCACTGTGTTATCTGTGGTGTTACATAGGACTGCAGGACACATCTACTACATGATCTGTACTCAGAGATATCACTGTGTTATCTGTGCTGTTACATAGGACTGCAGGACACATCTACTACATGATCTGTACTCAGAGATATCACTGTGTTATCTGTGGTGTTACATAGGACTGCAGGACACATCTACTACATGATCTGTACTCAGAGATATCACTGTGTTATCTGTGGTGTTACATAGGACTGCAGGACACATCTACTACATGATCTGTACTCAGAGATATCACTGTGTTATCTGTGGTGTTACATGGGACTGTAGGACACATCTACTACATGATCTGTACTCAGAGACATCACTGTGTTATCTGTGGTGTTACATAGGACTGCAGGTCGCCTAGCGGTGAGTGTGGAGAGGGTTAATCTCCTGCCTCTGTTCCTCCGCCATCCAGCAGACGGCCGTACATCACCCTGGGCCTTGGGCAGAGCTGCCCGGGAGATTTATGGGATGTATAATTATCAATATGGCTTTACAAACATGTGCATTAAGCCGCTCTAACACCCCATAAATCCTGCGGCGTAATCCCCACATAAACAGGGCGAGTGCTCGGTGCCATCAGGTCCGGTGCCAGGGGCCGGAGAGGAGCCGCCGCTGTATCTGCCTCCTGCTCTCCGGCTGCAGCTTCTTCATGTGTGATGGATCTCAGGGTGAATCACATATAATGTCTCTATTTCATTAACATGGAGCCAACTTTACCTTCTGCTGCCCCGAAACGCGTCTATACATGATACTTTAGCTTAATATTTTAACTTTCCCTTATATAGTCCTTAAACTCTGATCTTTTCAGCAGTAGAGTCCTAACTTACCTACTGGTGTGAAATGCGTCAGTCTATGGATTTCTAACCATAATTCTGAAACGCGTCAGTATGTGGTATTCTAATTGTAATAGTAAGTGATCCTTAGATTGTCCTGGAACGTGGGAGCATACAGTGTTTTTCAGTAGTAGATCTCTCACTAGTTCTCATACTGTCATGAAACGTGTGAGTATATGGTCTTTTTCAGCAGTGGAGAACTAATTATGGATTATACTGTACTGAAACACGTGAGTATCTGGTATTTTTCAGCAGTGGATCATTATCTATCTGTCACATTGTTCTTAAACACATTCTTTTTCAGCAGTAAAGTACTGATTATCCCCTATGTCATCCTGAAACGCGTGAGTATATGGTATTCTAATTGTAATAGTAAGTGCTCCTGAGATTGTCCCGGAACGTGGGAGCATACGGTGTTTTTCAGTAGTAGATCTCTCACTAGTTCTCATACTGTCATGAAACGCGTGAGTATATGGTCTTTTTCAGCAGTGGAGAACTAATTATGGATTATACTGTACTGAAACACGTGAGTATCTGGTATTTTTCATCAGTGGATCATAATCTATCTTCCGCATTTGTCCTGACACATTGTTTTTCAGCAGTTGAGCATTGACTATCCGCTAATATATTATCCTAAAACGCGTGAGTATATGGTCTTTTTTAAGCAGTGGAGAACTAATTGTGGATTATGCTGTACTGAAACGCGTGAGTATCTGGTATTTTTCATCAGTGGATCATTATCTATCACATTGTTCTTAAACACATTCTTTTTCAGCAGTAAAGTACTGACTATCCCCTATGTCATCCTAAAACGTGTGAGTATATGGTCTTGAGTTCTAACTAACCCTTATACTGTCCAGAAATGTTTGACTATATGTTTTCTCAGCCGTGGGTCCCGGTCTCTTCCTTTGTCCTTAAGCAGGTGAGGATTTAGTATTTAGGAAATTCTAAGTCCGGAGTGTGAGCGGGGACTCTGAGCAGACACTTCATGATCCCTCTAGTGCTATGAGAGGCTGTGTGCTGACAATGTGCTTGGATTATCAGGCTACAGGGTTTATCTGCACCTTTATTTAGCTTCAGAACATTCTGCTAGTGTCTGACACATAAAAAGAGATGAGACAGATCTGAGATAATGAGATCCATGAGATGCATATAACACACAATCACACTCTCAGCTCTGCTCCCTCATCTAATCAATAAAACACACAGGGTCAGCTCTGCTATATGCCTCCCACCCTGATAAAAAAGAACTTATCTGTCTGTAGCTTGTAGAATAAGTCTTTGTGCGATGCTTCTTGCCGGCAGGAAGTGCCTGTGTCTGAGCTGGTCTTTTAGGAGGCAGAGAGCAATGCAGTGAGCAGACAGGAGAAGCTATTTATCAAAAGAATTTGACCATAGTCGCAAGATTTAAAGTTTTATTAATCTTTCAACACTCACTGTCCCTTATACAGTCCTGAAATGCGTGAGTTATGGTCTCCAGAAGTATAGCACTAACTATTTCTTATCCCATCCTGTAATGCATTGATATGTGGTCTGTAATCCCGAATTACACGAGGAAAACTAATTATCCTTCATAATGTCTAAAAACGCGTAAGTATATAGTATTTTCTTTGCAGTACAGTGCTATTTATACCTTTATACCATTCTGGAACGCGTGAGTATGTGTGTAACTAACCCTAATACTGTCCTTAAAAGCATTGATGTGTGGTCATCATCAGCAACTGGAAACTAACCCTCCGGCAGACAGTCCTGAAACGCGTGAGTTATGGATTCCTTCAGCTGTTGAGTAGTAAATATTTCATAGACCACCCTGCAATGCAGTGATATGATCTATTCTGCGGTGTAGTATCAGCGATCCCTACTGTTATCCTGAAACGCGTGAGTATATGGTGTTTCCAGCAGTGGAGTAGTAACGGTCCTCTATACTGTCCTGGAATGTATATGGCTTACTCCTAGTAATGGTAGGGATCCTATTCCTTACACTGTCCTGAAATCCAATGTCATTATCCGATGTCACAACCTGGAATCTCAGGGCTCTTCTCAGTTGAAGACACACCCATAAACACACCCACATGACACAAGATGATGTAATTGAGGAGGAAGGTCCAGGCTGGGCACTACCTGGAGATGTTACATTGCTACACCCCCAATGTTTCTTATTGAACATTACTAAGACAGTTGAAGACACACCCATAAACACGCCCACATTATGATGTCATTGAGGAGGAAGGTCCGGGCTGGGCACTACCTGGAGATGTTACATTGCTACACCCCCAATGTTTCTTATTGAACATTACTAAGACAGTTGAAGACACACCCATAAACACGCCCACATGATGATGTCATTGAGGAGGAAGGTCCAGGCAGGGCACTACCTGGATATCTTACATTGCCACGCCCACTATGTTTATTATTGAACAGTACTAAGAAAGTTGAAGACACGCCCACATGATGATGTCATTGAGGAGGAAGGTCCAGACAAGGCACTACCTGCATATTTTACATTGCCACGCCCACTATGTTTATTATTGAACAGTACTAAGAAAGTTGAAGACACGCCCACATGATGATGTCATTGAGGAGGAAGGTCCAGACAATGCACTACCTGCATATTTTACATTGCCACGCCCACTATGTTTCTTATTGAACATTACTAAGATAGTTGAAGACACGCCCACCTGATGATGTCATTGAGGAGGAAGGTCCAGGCAGGGCACTACCTAGATATCTCACTTTGCAATCCTGTAAAACTCATCCCAAAATGTTGGGTTCTTGTATTTTTGGTCCAGATTTGTCGATGGGAATTGAATTCTCTGGATTATCGGTTGCATCGCTCCTTTAATGGATACAACTTTGATAATATTTTACTATAATTGTAGAAATCTAACATGGCATAAGCTCCTGTGGCATTGGCCTGCAGCGCTCCTGCGTACATTCTGCATGTGTCGCCTCTGTTCACCTCAGACTAAAAAAAACTTCCCCAGATTTATAGCCGGAGACGCCCTCCATTGATTTGGGTAAAACTCCTGCAGGGCGATAAATCTGCGGCGGCTCCGATCTGCAGAGGGGAAGATGAAGCATCGCACTTGTGGCTGCGAAAACCTCATTCAATATTAAACTTCTTATCAGGAGGAGCAGCGACAGGGGCAAATTTATTACCAGGGCAATTAATGGGAAATCGTTACGGGAGAAAGTGTCAGCGGAGCCAGAGGAGCGTCGGGAACAGCAGAGCTGGAGTTGTCCGTTGTGGTGTCTGATAGATGTAGCAGAGCTGAGGCTGTCACATTCTGCGTCAGAGCTGGTAATGATGAGCAGATCAGATGTGTTACATGTAGCAGTGGTATTTATTAGGCCTGTAACCAGTAAGCAGTGTGCCCCCCAGAGACTGGAACCAGTAAGCAGTGTGCCCACCAGAGCCTGTAACCTGTAAGCAGTGTGCCCCCCCAGAGACTGTAACCAGTAAGCAGTGTGCCCCCCTAGAGACTGGAACCAGTAAGCAGTGTGCCCACCAGAGACTGTAACCAGTAAGCAGTGTGCCCGCCAGAGACTGTAACCAGTAAGCAGTGTGCCCCCCAGAGACTGTAACCAGTAAGCAGTGTGCCCACCAGAGACTGTAACCAGTAAGCAGTGTGCCCACCAGAGACTGTAACCAGTAAGCAGTGTGCCCACCAGAGACTGTAACCAGTAAGCAGTGTGCCCCCCAGAGACTGTAACCAGTAAGCAGTGTGCCCACCAGAGCCTGTAACCTGTAAGCAGTGTGCCCCCCCAGAGACTGTAACCAGTAAGCAGTGTGCCCCCCAGAGACTGGAACCAGTAAGCAGTGTGCCCACCAGAGCCTGTAACCTGTAAGCAGTGTGCCCCCCCAGAGACTGTAACCAGTAAGCAGTGTGCCCCCCAGAGACTGGAACCAGTAAGCAGTGTGCCCCCCAGAGACTGGAACCAGTAAGCAGTGTGCCCGCCAGAGACTGTAACCAGTAAGCAGTGTGCCCACCAGAGACTGTAACCAGTAAGCAGTGTGCCCACCAGAGACTGTAACCAGTAAGCAGTGTGCCCACCAGAGACTGTAACCAGTAAGCAGTGTGCCCACCAGAGACTGTAACCAGTAAGCAGTGTGCCCACCAGAGACTGTAACCAGTAAGCAGTGTGCCCACCAGAGACTGTAACCAGTAAGCAGTGTGCCCACCAGAGACTGTAACCAGTAAGCAGTGTGCCCCCCAGAGACTGTAACCAGTAAGCTGTGTGCCCCCCAGAGACTGTAACCAGTAAGCAGTGTGCCCACCAGAGCCTGTAACCTGTAAGCAGTGTGCCCACCAGAGCCTGTAACCTGTAAGCAGTGTGCCCCCCCAGAGACTGTAACCAGTAAGCAGTGTGCCCCCCAGAGACTGTAACCAGTAAGCAGTGTGCCCGCCAGAGACTGTAACCAGTAAGCAGTGTGCCCGCCAGAGACTGTAACCAGTAAGCAGTGTGCCCGCCAGAGACTGTAACCAGTAAGCAGAGTGCCCGCCAGAGACTGTAACCAGTAAGCAGTGTGCCCCCCAGAGACTGTAACCAGTAAGCAGTGTGCCCGCCAGAGACTGTAACCAGTAAGCAGTGTGCCCACCAGAGACTGTAACCAGTAAGCAGTGTGCCCGCCAGAGACTGTAACCTGTAAGCAATGTGCCCGCCAGAGACTGGAACCAGTAAGCAGTGTGCCCACCAGAGACTGTAAGCAGTGTGCCCGCCAGAGACTGTAACCAGTAAGCAGTGTGCCCGCCAGAGACTGTAACCAGTAAGCAGTGTGCCCCCCAGAGACTGTAACCAGTAAGCAGTGTGCCCGCCAGAGACTGTAACCAGTAAGCTTTGTGCCCGCCAGAGACTGTAACCAGTAAGCTTTGTGCCCGCCAGAGACTGTAACCAGTAAGCAGTGTGCCCACCAGAGACTGTAACCAGTAAGCAGTGTGCCGGCCAGAGACTGTAACCAGTAAGCAGTGTGCCCACCAGAGACTGTAACCAGTAAGCAGTGTGCCCGCCAGAGACTGTAACCAGTAGGCAGTGTGCCCGCCAGAGACTGTAACCAGTAGGCAGTGTGCCCGCCAGAGACTGTAACCAGTAGGCAGTGTGCCCGCCAGAGACTGTAACCTGTAAGCAGTGTGCCCGCCAGAGACTGTAACCAGTAAGCAGTGTGCCCGCCAGAGACTGTAACCAGTAAGCAGTGTGCCCGCCAGAGACTGTAACCAGTAAGCAGTGTGCCCGCCAGAGACTGTAACCTGTAAGCAGTGTGCCCGCCAGAGACTGTAACCAGTAAGCAGTGTGCCCCCCAGAGACTGTAACCAGTAAGCAGTGTGCCCGCCAGAGACTGTAACCAGTAAGCAGTGTGCCCGCCAGAGACTGTAACCAGTAAGCAGTGTGCCCGCCAGAGACTGTAACCAGTAAGCAGTGTGCCCGCCAGAGACTGGAACCAGTAAGCAGTGTGCCCGCCAGAGACTGGAACCAGTAAGCAGTGTGCCCGCCAGAGACTGGAACCTGTAAGCAGTGTGCCCGCCAGAGACTGGAACCTGTAAGCAGTGTGCCCGCCAGAGACTGTAACCAGTAAGCAGTGTGCCCACCAGACACTGTAACCAGTAAGCAGTGTGCCCACCAGACACTGGAACCAGTAAGCAGTGTGCCGGCCAGAGACTGTAACCAGTAAGCAGTGTGCCCCCCAGAGACTGTAACCTGTAAGCAGTGTGCCCGCCAGACACTGGAACCAGTAAGCAGTGTGCCGGCCAGAGACTGTAACCAGTAAGCAGTGTGCCCGCCAGAGCCTGTAACCAGTAAGCTGTGTGCCCGCCAGAGACTGTAACCAGTAAGCAGTGTGCCGGCCAGAGACTGTAACCTGTAAGCAGTGTGCCCCCCAGAGACTGTAACCAGTAAGCTGTGTGCCCCCCAGAGACTGTAACCAGTAAGCAGTGTGCCCGCCAGAGACTGTAACCAGTAAGCAGTGTGCCCGCCAGAGACTGTAACCAGTAAGCAGTGTGCCCGCCAGAGACTGTAACCAGTAGGCAGTGTGCCCGCCAGAGACTGTAACCAGTAGGCAGTGTGCCCGCCAGAGACTGTAACCAGTAGGCAGTGTGCCCGCCAGAGACTGTAACCTGTAAGCAGTGTGCCCGCCAGAGACTGTAACCAGTAAGCAGTGTGCCCGCCAGAGACTGTAACCAGTAAGCAGTGTGCCCGCCAGAGACTGTAACCAGTAAGCAGTGTGCCCGCCAGAGACTGTAACCAGTAAGCAGTGTGCCCGCCAGAGACTGTAACCAGTAAGCAGTGTGCCCGCCAGAGACTGTAACCAGTAAGCAGTGTGCCCGCCAGAGACTGGAACCTGTAAGCAGTGTGCCCGCCAGAGACTGTAACCAGTAAGCAGTGTGCCCCCCAGAGACTGTAACCAGTAAGCAGTGTGCCCCCCAGAGACTGTAACCAGTAAGCAGTGTGCCCGCCAGAGACTGTAACCAGTAAGCAGTGTGCCCGCCAGAGACTGGAACCAGTAAGCAGTGTGCCCGCCAGAGACTGGAACCAGTAAGCAGTGTGCCCGCCAGAGACTGTAACCAGTAAGCAGTGTGCCCGCCAGAGACTGTAACCTGTAAGCTGTGTGCCCACCAGAGACTGTAACCATTTAGTTATTTGCCTTCTGTAGACTGTAACCATCAAGCTGTGTCTGACAGATGCCTCCCCCCATTCCTTGCTGGCTACGGTAGAGTAATGGATGTTGTAGGGTGTAGAAGAATGAAGCCACATCCCACCAGGGCTCCATTACAAAGCAGCCCCTCCCCACAGCCCAGAGCACTGTGCTCCCCATGGATCTAGAGGGAAGGTCTCCGGCTTTATTAGAGAGAAACTGCGCAGTCAGGAAAGTGGCTGAAACTTCATTATCCGGCGCTTGGGATTGTTTGTCAGGTGTGATCAGGGGCTGAAGATAAAAGGAGCCGGTAAAGAGCTGAGCTGGTATTATGTGCCGCCAAGAAGCCCCCGCACCGATCCTCGCGCTGCCAGGATTAGCCCGACGCGCCATAGATAACGGATTAGACATTGCCGGACATAGGATGTTTCCTGGAGGAACTCTTCTGGCCGGAGGAACTCTACAGTCAGGAGCCCTGGGTCCTAAGATCCCTCCATTCCTCCAACAATGCAGTCAGGAGCTCCCGGACCCTAAGACCCCCTCTACTCCTCCATCAATGCAGTCAGGAGCTCCCGGACCCCAAGACCCCCTCTACTCCTCCATCAATGCAGTCAGGAGCTCCCGGACCCCAAGACCCCCTCTACTCCTCCATCAATGCAGTCAGGAGCACCCGGGTCCTAAGATCCCTCCACTCCTCCACCAATGCAGTCAGGAGCACATTGCCATAAGGCCCCTTCACTCCCCTATCAATACAGTCAGGATACCCCGGGCCCTGAGGCCCCTCCACTCCTCCATCTGTCCTTTGAGGATACCCCGGGACCTATGATCCCTCCACTCTTTAATCCATACAGTCATGAGCCCCCGAGCCCTAAGACCTCTCCACTCTGCAGGTCTCTCCATGGGATGATGTGCACCCCTTCCTCACCCATAGTCTGCAGGTCTCTCCATGGGATGATGTGCACCCCTTCCTCACCCACAGTCTGCAGGTCTCTCCATGGGATGATGTGCACCCCTTCCTCACCCATAGTCTGCAGGTCTCTCCATGGGATGATGTGCACCCCTTCCTTACCCATAGTCTGCAGTTCTCTCCATGGAATGATGTGCACCCCTTCCTTACCTATAGTCTGCAGGTCTCTCCATGGGATGATGTGCACCCCTTCCTCACCCATAGTCCGCAGGTCTCTCCATGGAATGATGTGCACCCCTTCCTTACCCATAGTCTGCAGGTCTCTCCATGGGATGATGTGCACCCCTTCCTCACCCATAGTCCGCAGGTCTCTCCATGGAATGATGTGCACCCCTTCCTTACCCATAGTCTGCAGGTCTCTCCATGGGATGATGTGCACCCCTTCCTCACCCATAGTCCGCAGGTCACTCCATGTTATAATGTGCACCCCTTCCTTACCCATAGTCTGCAGGTCTCTCCATGGAATGATGTGCACCCCTTCCTTACCCATAGTCTGCAGGTCTCTCCATGGAATGATGTGCACCCCTTCCTCACCCATAGTCCGCAGGTCTCTCCATGGAATGATGTGCACCCCTTCCTTACCCATAGTCTGCAGTTCTCTCCATGGGATGATGTGCACCCCTTCTTTACCCATGGTCTGCAGGTCTCTCCATGGGATGATGTGCACCCCTTCCTTATCCATAGTCTGCAGGTCTCTCCATGGGATGATGTGCACCCCTTCCTTATCCATAGTCTGCAGGTCTCTCCATGGGATGATGTGCACCCCTTCCTTACCCATAGTCTGCAGGTCTCTCCATGGGATGATGTGCAACCCTTCCTTATCCATAGTCTGCAGGTCTCTCCATGGGATAATGTGCACCCCTTCCTTACCCATAGTCTGCAGGTCTCTCCATGGGGTAATGTGCACTCCTTCCTTACCCATAGTCTGCAGGTCTCTCCATGGGATGATGTGCACCCCTTCCTTATCCATAGTCTGCAGGTCTCTCCATGGAATGATGTGCACCCCTTCCTTACCCATAGTCTGCAGACCTTTCCATGGGGTGATGTGCACCCCTTCCTCACCCATAGTCCACAGGTCTCTCCATGGAATGATGTGCACCCCTTCCTTATCCATAGTCTGCAGGTCTCTCCATGGGATGATGTGCACCCCTTCCTTACCCATAGTCTGCAGGTCTCTCCATGGAATGATGTGCACCCCTTCCTTATCCATAGTCTGCAGGTCTCTCCATGGAATGATGTGCACCCCTTCCTTACCCATAGTCTGCAGGTCTCTCCATGGAATGATGTGCACCCCTTCCTTACCCATAGTCTGCAGGTCTCTCCATGGGATGATGTGCACCCCTTCCTTACCCATAGTCTAAAGGTCTCTCCATGGAATGATGTGCACCCCTTCCTTACCTATAGTCTGCAGGTCTCTCCATGGGATGATGTGCACCCCTTCCTTACCCATAGTCTGCAGGTCTCTCCATGGGATGATGTGCACCCCTTCCTCACCCATAGTCCACAGGTCTCTCCATGGAATGATGTGCACCCCTTCCTTACCCATAGTCTGCAGGTCTCTCCATGGGATGATGTGCACCCCTTCCTTATCCATAGTCTGCAGGTCTCTCCATGAAATGATGTGCACCCCTTCCTTACCCATAGTCTGCAGGTCTCTCCACGGGGTGATGTGCACCCCTTCCTTACCCATAGTCTGCAGGTCTCTCCATGAAATGATGTGCACCCCTTCCTTACCCATAGTCTGCAGGTCTCTCCACGGGGTGATGTGCACCCCTTCCTTACCCATAGTCTGCAGGTCTCTCCATGAAATGATGTGCACCCCTTCCTTACCCATAGTCTGCAGGTCTCTCCACGGGGTGATGTGCACCCCTTCCTTACCCATAGTCTGCAGGTCTCTCCATGGGGTGATGTGCACCCCTTCCTTACCCATAGTCTGCAGGTCTCTCCATGGGGTGATGTGCACCCCTTCCTTACCCATAGTCTGCAGTTCTCTCCATGGGATGATGTGCACCCCTTCCTTACCCATGGTCTGCAGGTCTCTCCATGGGATGATGTGCACCCCTTCCTCACCCATAGTCTGCAGGTCTCTCCATGGAATGATGTGCACCCCTTCCTTACCCATAGTCTGCAGTTCTCTCCATGGGATGATGTGCACCCCTTCCTTATCCATAGTCTGCAGGTCTCTCCATGGAATGATGTGCACCCCTTCCTTATCCATAGTCTGCAGGTCTCTCCATGGAATGATGTGCACCCCTTCCTTACCCATAGTCTGCAGGTCTCTCCATGGGATGATGTGCACCCCTTCCTTATCCATAGTCTGCAGGTCTCTCCATGAAATGATGTGCACCCCTTCCTTACCCATAGTCTGCAGGTCTCTCCATGGGATAATGTGCACCCCTTCCTTACCCATAGTCTGCAGGTCTCTCCATGGGATAATGTGCACCCCTTCCTTACCCATAGTCTGCAGGTCTCTCCATGGGGTGATGTGCACCCCTTCCTTATCCATAGTCTGCAGGTCTCTCCATGGGATAATGTGCACCCCTTCCTTACCCATAGTCTGCAGGTCTCTCCATGGGGTGATGTGCACCCCTTCCTTATCCATAGTCTGCAGGTCTCTCCATGGGATAATGTGCACCCCTTCCTTACCCATAGTCTGCAGGTCTCTCCATGGAATAATGTGCACCCCTTCCTTACCCATAGTCTGCAGGTCTCTCCATGGGGTGATGTGCACTCCTTCCTTACCCATAGTCTGCAGATCTTTCCATGGGGTGTTCTGCACTCCTTCCTTATCCATTGTCTCTGCGCATTGCCCACTGTCTGTAGACCCTTATCTGGACTCATTGATCCGCAGTGTAGGAGTCTTTCCTGCACATCATTAAAGATCATGATTGAAGGATATGGGAATAATGGAGCAGGGGAGAGTTTATTCCTTCCTCACATTCATCAGCCCTCACTGCAGTCCCTGGTGACAAGGTCTGTGACAACTAGGAGTAGGATTACTTCTCATCATGGGGGTGGGGGGGTGCAGGTCAGCTGCAGCTCGGGCCATGGTCAGCCATATGGATCCCGGTGATAAGACTTGTTATGGCTCCTAGCGTTGTCCTCGTTACATGTATGAAAGATCAAAGGAGCCTCTCAACACTACACAAGGACATCTGTGATCAGGACTTGTCTAAATTATAGGCGTCACACGGCTCAAATACTGAATCACAAGACTATGGGCGCACCAAACTAAAAGGGGGGGGGGCTAGCTTTACACAAAGTGTGTATTCTGGTGGCACCACGTTATCCCCTATACACAGGATACTGAATTAATGGTTTATTTCTATAATAGGGTCCCCCAACAATCCAACAATCTGGAGGGGCCCCTTATACCACAAACGCTACATTCACTTCTATAGAAAGAAGGCTTAAAGGAACGTTCTGTTTTGGTAGGAAATCAACCAACCAGGAGAGCACGGACCCTTGTACCCCCCATTGAAGGAGCCAATAGAGAAAGAAAACTTGTGATTTTCTTCATGTTTCTGATTTGATCCAACACACAGTATAGGGGGGTATCCTGCTGATTGCTACCCCTGAACCCTCACCAGTCAGGAGAACGGGGGTCTCTTGTATCCAAAATCAATGGGTGGGAGGATCACGCATTAGCTTGCCCTCAATTTCCTTTTAGATAGAAAGAGGAGTCATCTTATGCCTGCACACTGGATACAAGATAACTAACTGATCGCATCTACTAGGACCCCCATCAATTACAAGATCAAGGGTCTCTTACACTTTTCCTTGAATAACGCTGACGCTCCATTCACTTCTGAATACAGCGCTGACTGCAGTCATCAGTCCCATAGAGGATGAATGACTGTGGTCCATGAGCTTCTCTGAGGTCCTCGCCAATGTGCGCAGCAGATCTTGGCCCCATTACCAGGAGATCATTCATTCCAATGTTCCCGTATCTCATTGTTAATTCCTTTGCCTCTAGTCTCTGCTTTTCACTTTCATCTCATCCTTTCATATTTCCTCCATTTTTGTCTCCTCCTCTTCATTCACTGCACCTTTATTGGCTTGAGTTATACTTTTTGGCAGGCGTCCGCATGAAAATAAATTAAAACTGGATTCTTTATGCTCTAGACAATACGCACCTGTTCCCATCCGCTGCCGCAGTATCGCCGTGTCACTCAGCGCTGGACGGCGCCGTCTGGATGAGCCGCATTGTGCATCCTCTGCTGCGTCTGACACCCTCTCAAATTATGGCATGGACAGACCTAAGGGTCTCCAGGTCCATCCGGTGTGAATGCGGCGGCATGAAACTTCTTTATCGGAAGTATTTCATCCCCGGCAGAAGGTTGGAGTTGGGCCCCAATTATATCCCTGACAACACGGATATTTGTATGATGCTTCCGAGTGAGAATCCGTCTCCTAATCTCTTCTTTCCACACGGCTTATCGGGCGACTTGCATTTCATTAGCTATTTTGCAGCCAGAGGTGAAAGAAGGAGTTGCAAATCTTTGTGGCGCTGGCGGTATAAAGCTATCTGGGTATATTGTAACGAGGCGACTGAAAGAAGTCTCCATAATTACAGCCCTGTGCAGCCGCTATCTCCCAACGCAGAATGTTCGGGTAAATGAGTTATCTGCGGGCTGTCACTTCTCTTGAAGTTCACACGACTAGTCAAGCTCTGAAATCCAGGCAGTTGGGCTAAGCCACACAGAATGGAGGTGGAGTGCGGATTAGGGCGAGAATGGCGCCGGCGGGGGGCGTAGATAGCGGTAAGTTGTCATGTACAGGAAAAGTGGCGAGAAATAATAGATGAAAGAACATTGGGGAGAAAGTATCCAGGATGGAATCTTGTGTCATCAACGTTTTGCAACATTTTAAAATTCATTCAAAATATTTACAAATTGGTACATTTACAAATTCTCTGGAGAAATTCTGATTGATATAATAGGGATTATCCAGGAAATGAGCTGGGATAAGCATAAAGCAATGTACCCAACCTGCTCTGGGTTCCAGTGCTGAGGTGGCCCCCCGTTCTTCAGCCCCACCGGCTGGGGAGGTCATGGGACCCGCTATAGCCAATGGTTTCAGTGGTGCCTGGGATGTCACATGTTGTATCCGACATTGACATCTCTAGGTGCTGCTGAGACTACTGATGCATTGCTGAAGCAGGAAACTAGAGCAAGATAAGTGCTCTTTTAGGTAAGTGCACCCCAGTCCTGTTCAACAGGGGGGTTTCATGGATTCTTTGAAAAAAACTTTATCCAGTCCTGAGGTGCAGCATTATGCAGAGCTTTGTGGATAAGGGTGATTCATTTAAACTGTATTCGGAAGGAGAGTAACCAGTGCACAGAATGGAGGCATGTGTGTAGTGTTTGGTCTCAAAGACGAGTCTGGCTGCTGCATTCAGAATAGATTGTATAGGAGAGAGTTTAGTGAGTGGAAGATGATTAGTAGGGAGTGACAGGAGTCTAGACAAGAGGGAATCAGAGCAACTATTAGTGTTTTCGAGGTTTCAAGAAATGAGGTTTGTAAGAAATGGTCGGATTCTAGAAATGTTTTTAGGGTGCATCCGGAAAGAGGGAGCATGGGATTGAATATATGGTGCAAAGGAGAGGTCAGAGTCCAGCACAACCCCAGGACAGTGGCCTGCTGCCCCGGGATTATGGGGATCCCACAGACCAGGATGGAGAGGTCAGAGTCCAGCACAACCCCAGGACAGTGGCCTGCTGCCCCGGGGTTATGGTGATCCCACAGTCCAGGATGGAGAGGTCAGAGTCCAGCACAACCCCAGGACAGTGGCCTGCTGCCCCGGGGTTATGGTAATCCCACAGACCAGGATGGAGAGGTCAGAGTCCAGCACAACCCCAGGACAGTGGCCTGCTGCCCAGGGTTATGGTGATCCCACAGTCCAGGATGGAGAGGTCGGAGTCCAGCACAACCCCAGGACAGTGGCCTGCTGCCCCGGGGTTATGGTGATCCCACAGTCCAGGATGGAGAGGTCGGAGTCCAGCACAACCCCAGGACAGTGGCCTGCTGTCCCGGGGTTATGGTGATCCCACAGTCCAGGATGGAGAGGTCGGAGTCCAGCACAACCCCAGGACAGTGGCCTGCTGCCCCGGGGTTATGGTGATCCCACAGTCCAGGATGGAGAGGTCAGAGTCCAGCACAACCCCAGGACAGTGGCCTGCTGCCCCGGGGTTATGGGGATCCCACAGTCCAGGATGGAGAGGTCAGAGTCCAGCACGACCCCAGGACAGTGGCCTGCTGCCCCGGGGTTATGGTGATCCCACAGTCCAGGATGGAGAGGTCAGAGTCCAGCACAACCCCAGGACAGTGGCCTGCTGCCCCGGGATTATGGGGATCCCACAGTCCAGGATGGAGAGGTCAGAGTCCAGCACAACCCCAGGACAGTGGCCTGCTGCCCCGGGGTTATGGTGATCCCACAGTCCAGGATGGAGAGGTCAGAGTCCAGCACAACCCCAGGACAGTGGCCTGCTGCCCCGGGGTTATGGTGATCCCACAGTCCAGGATGGAGAGGTCAGAGTCCAGCACAACCCCAGGACAGTGGCCTGCTGTCCCGGGGTTATGGTGATCCCACAGTCCAGGATGGAGAGGTCAGAGTCCAGCACAACCCCAGGACAGTGGCCTGCTGCCCCGGGGTTATGGTGATCCCACAGTCCAGGATGGAGAGGTCGGAGCTGGGTCAGTTAGGTAGATAGTGGAAAGATGAGAAGTTCAGTTTTGTAAGGATTAAGTTTAAAGAAGAGAAAGGACATGATGTTAGAGGCAGCAGAGAGACGGTCACTGGTGTTCTGCAATAAGGCAGGGGTGATGTTACATGCAGAATTATATAGCTGGGTATCAGATGAGTCAGGTTTTGTGGTTGTAGGAGAAGAGTCACTTCAGAAGCCTCAATCAGAAGATATTCAGTTTCAGCCATATGTTCTATAGCACCTGTGTCATATTAAAGATAATAATGTAATTGTGCGGACCCCTTGGGCTTACAGTTCTGTGAGTTACAGATATGGAGGTACAGCTGCCGGTACCTCTGGTTCTGTAGCTCACAAAGCCATAAGCCTGAATCTTTAATATGGCATCAAAAGCATAAAACATTTCTAGGTGCTATAGAGCAGAAGATAGGGAGGGTCTTTTGAAGTGACACTATCCCTGAAACCACTAAACTTGACTCATCTCAAGTGATAATAAGGGGAGAAGAGTCATATTTGCCGGACTTTCGGGGAGATTTTTTTGTATAGATAAATAGGTGAGGTTTCACATAAAAGAGGGAATTCCAAGAAAATGACATTTTATACCCCACCTGAGGGGGCTGGTAGTTTTGTGGGGTAAAACCCAGTGACTGGTTCCCTTTATGCCCCACGTCTGTAGCCAGGTAAAGCGCTTGATGTGAAAGCTCATTGCTGAATGATTGTCACTCCCTTTCCCCACTTGTCTAAGCGTAAAAGTAGCCAAACTTTTAATACAAACCAATAAGAATCTGTTTTTGAAATCTCCATCACTGATTGGTTGCATGGGATGACACGGATACTTCTTGGTACATGAGTCTCAGGAGGAGGCTCCGCTCACCCTGGGAGAAGGAAAGGAGGGGAAGTCCGAGGAAATGACCTCAGTTTGTTGTTTTCTCTAATAATTTTTCTGTTTCTATAAATGTAACTAGAAATTGCTTGTATTGATGGGTGAATAAGGCGTTTGTGGAGATGCCCTTTAACCGGTCGTTTCTTTCCCTGCAGATTGAGGACATGCAGTGGTCCAGAGCGACGCACGACATCCCCCCGTCCGTGTGCAGCCTCCCCTGCAGAATGGGAGAGAGGAAGAAGATCGCCAAGGGCATGCCGTGCTGCTGGCAATGCGACCTGTGCGACGGCTACAAGTACCTGCAGGACGAGCTCACCTGCTACCGCTGCGACTTCAACATGCGCCCCAACCGGAACCGCACCGGCTGTGACCCCATCCCCATCATCAAGCTGGAGTGGCATTCTCCCTGGGCGGTGATCCCGGTTTTTCTTGCCATGCTCGGTATCATCGCCACCATCTTTGTTATGGCGACTTTCATCCGATACAATGACACCCCCATCGTGCGAGCCTCGGGCAGGGAGCTCAGCTACGTCCTGCTCACCGGGATCTTCCTCTGTTACATCATTACGTTTCTCATGATCGCCAAACCGGACCTGGGTGTCTGCTCCTTCCGGCGTATATTCTTGGGGTTGGGAATGTGCATCAGCTACGCCGCTCTGTTAACCAAAACCAATCGGATTTACCGGATCTTTGAGCAGGGTAAGAAGTCGGTGACAGCCCCGCGGCTCATCAGCCCCACCTCGCAGTTGGCCATCACCTCCAGTTTGATATCCGTCCAACTTCTTGGAGTTTTTATCTGGTTTGGCGTCAACCCTCCGAACATCATCATTGACTATGGGCCGGAGACGGTGGATCCGGAGCACAGACGCGGAGTCCTGAAATGTGACATTACGGATCTACAAATCATCTGTTCCTTGGGATACAGCATTCTCCTCATGGTGACTTGTACCGTCTACGCCATCAAAACAAGGGGCGTGCCGGAGAATTTCAATGAGGCCAAGCCCATAGGTTTTACAATGTATACAACCTGCATAGTTTGGTTGGCCTTCATTCCCATATTTTTTGGAACGTCGCAGTCGGCCGAAAAAGTAAGTGCAATTCTTCTACATTTTGAAGTCTGGTTCAGGTGGGAACATTTATGCAAAAGAAATATATTACAATTATAATGTATCATCTTTTGGGTGTGCAGCTCCAAGACAGAGCCATGTGTCTCTATAGTAACAGACTACAAATAAACCCTTTGTGTAGTCTGAGTCGGCAATCATGCGTCACTCACCGTCTACAGGTGAGGAGTAGGGGAAGATAAGGGACTAATACATCACTGCAGCATCAGACTACACACCGTGTGTTTGTAGTCTGTAACCATGGCGACAAATGGCTTTGCATAGTGGTTACGTATAAAAAATGAGGGCAAAGAATGATAAATATGGCTACACAGATGCACAACTTGTTACATATTTGTGGGATATTGGAAATGTACAGTATGTGAGATGCTACAATGTATCTATGAGATATTACTACTACTATACAGTGTGACGGCTCCTGCTCCCTGACTGTGTATTCAGTGGTTTTACACTGTCTATAGATTACGCTGTCTATAGATTACGCTGTCTATAGATTGTTTGCTCTGTTACTTTAGTTAGTGGCCGTTGTGTTTCAGCTTAAAAGGAAACCTACCATTTGATTTTACACTTTATGAACCGAACATACCGTGAGAATGCTGTAGCGACACGGATGCAGAAACATATCTTGTTTAATCCCTGATCCGAATGGTTTTGCTCAAAAAACAATTATAAAATTCAGGGCCTTGGGAAAGCTGAGTGCTGTACATAAACACATTACTTCCACATAATCAGGAGCTTCATGAACTTTCCAGACAGGACTAATCAACTGAGCTGGATGACTCATACACAGCAGCTGGGGGCTGGTGCAGTGATTGATTACTTCTGCCTGTCAGGGACAACACATTGCTGATGTAATTCTCAGCCTTTTCTGGGCAGGACAAGGCTGGAGCATAAATAGGGTAAGAGGAGAAGCACCGGGGCAGCCACAGGAGCGTCAGAGTTTCATTATCATAATTAAAAAAAAAAAATTTCAGTAAAAGCACTGGGTTCAATGATTACACAAGATATGTGCCTGCATCGGTGTCGCTACAGCATTCTCTAGGTATGTTTGGTTCACAATGCATAAAAGCAGATGGTAGATTTCCTTTAAGTGTAAATCCATTTCAATCAGTGGCACTCTAATGTGAGTATTTAGATCTATGTTAATCAGTGGCACTCTCTTGTAGCACTCTATTTCATGGGTTCAACAGTGTTGATCAATTGCACTCTCATATTAACTCTATTTTGAGAGTTCAGCTGTTTCTTAATCAGTGGCACTCTACTGATCATCAATGGCACTCTACTTTGACGGTTCAGTCTTGGTTTTTTATCAGTGGCACTCTGCTACACACTCCATTTCGAGTGATCTGCTGTGTTTTACACCTTAGCACTCTATTATGCACTGTATATTGAGTGCTCTTCTGTGTATTAGCCCCTGGCACTCTATTACGCACTCTATATTGAGTGCTCTTCTGTGTATTAGCCCCTGGCACTCTATTACGCACTCTATATTGAGTGCTCTTCTGTGTATTAGCCCCTGGCACTCTATTACGCACTCTATTTTGAGTGCTCTTCTGTTTATTAGCCCCTGGCACTCTATTACGCACTCTATTTTGAGTGATCTGCTGTGTTTTAGCCCCTGGCACTCTATTACGCACTCTATATTGAGTGCTCTTCTGTGTATTAGCCCCTGGCACTCTATTATGCACTCTATTTTGAGTGATCTGCTGTGTTTTAGCCCCTGGCACTCTATTATGCACTCTATATCGAGTGCTCTGCTGTGTTTTAGCCCCTGGCACTCTATTATGCACTCTATATCGAGTGCTCTGCTGTGTTTTAGCCCCTGGCACTCTATTACGCACTCTATATTGAGTGCTCCGCTGTGTTTTAGCTCCTGGCACTCTATTACGCACTCTATATTGAGTGCTCTTCTGTGTATTAGCCCCTGGCACTCTATTACGCACTCTATTTTGAGTGCTCTTCTGTTTATTAGCCCCTGGCACTCTATTACGCACTCTATTTTGAGTGATCTGCTGTGTTTTAGCCCCTGGCACTCTATTACGCACTCTATATTGAGTGCTCTTCTGTGTATTAGCCCCTGGCACTCTATTATGCACTCTATTTTGAGTGATCTGCTGTGTTTTAGCCCCTGGCACTCTATTATGCACTCTATATCGAGTGCTCTGCTGTGTTTTAGCCCCTGGCACTCTATTATGCACTCTATATCGAGTGCTCTGATGTGTTTTAGCTCCTGGCACTCTATTACGCACTCCATATCGAGTGCTCTGCTGTGTTTTAGCCCCCGCCACTCTATTACGCACTCTATATCGAGTGATCTGCTGTGTTTTAGACCCTGGCACTCTATTACGCACTCTATATTGAGTGCTCCGCTGTGTTTTAGCTCCTGGCACTTTATTACGCACTCTATTTCGAGTGCTCTCATGTGTTTTAGCCACTGGCACTCTATTACGCATTCTATTTAACATGTTCTGCCCTGGTCATTGCACTCTATCACAACGCTCTTCAATTTTGGAGGTTCCAGTGGAGGTAAATAACCTCACGGCGGCCGCCCTGACGGAGGTATTAGGTAGACCGCCGCTCCTGTACGTGTAGAGTGTCGCGCTCGCTCCCTGTAATGATCGCATTTGACTTTTCTGCCTTTTTTCGCTCTTTGGTTAAATGTTTGGGAAATATTCGGGCAGGCTTCTCCCCGGCGTCTCGCTGGATGTGACGGGAGTGCACGTGTGATGGATGATTGTGTAATGATGTTTCCTGGTGGAGCAGCCGGAGCGGCGCGGAGCGGAGAACATGGGGGTGGCACTTAGTGCAGCGCCGGGAGGACCCTCTTATTAAGTGATAAAAGGATCAAACACGCGACCGGTGGGATTTACACGGATGCCGCGCTATATGGCGCCACTTTAAGTCTCTGTCCATTAGCACCTTCCACACGCTGCACGGAGCGGCACTTCTTCTGCCTGGTTACACACCGCCAGGGGGGGGGGGGCGCTGCTGCGCTCATACATGTCTCTCATTGTAGCAGCTGAATCATTGCAGATCAGATCATGAGAAGTATCTCTGATGACATCATTCATGTGTATCTATGTATCGTATGACATCATTAATGGATATGATACAGTATTGGGTTTATACTGCTGTACATTATGATGTCATCTATGTATATCGCTTCATGTGATGACATCATGTACGCAGCTGCAGGTGATAACGTCATTCATTTATGGTGCTGCACTTAACAACACACATGGGATAGATCTGAAAACACAGAGCACAGCAGTGTGAGGACACGCCCACAGTGCACTTTGAGAAACTGCAATCCTGGAATATAAATCCATATATCACAGTCCTGCTGCTACTAACAACATACACAAAGGTCTGATTACACTTCTCTCCAGGGACAATACTCAATACTGTCTGCAGAGAGCTCAGAACTCAGCAGTGTGTGTGCAGAGAGCTCAGGACTCAGCAGTGTGTGTGCAGAGAGCTCAGAACTCAGCAGTGTGTGTGCAGAGAGCTCAGAACTCAGCAGTGTGTGTGCAGAGAGCTCAGAACTCAGCAGTGTGTGTGCAGAGAGCTCAGAACTCAGCAGTGTGTGTGCAGAGAGCTCAGGACTCAGCAGTGTGTGTGCAGAGAGCTCAGGACTCAGCAGTGTGTGTGCAGAGAGCTCAGGACTCAGCAGTGTGTGTGCAGAGAGCTCAGAACTCAGCAGTGTGTGTGCAGAGAGCTCAGAACTCAGCAGTGTGTGTGCGGAGAGCTCAGAACTCAGCAGTGTGTGTGCGGAGAGCTCAGAACTCAGCAGTGTGTGTGCGGAGAGCTCAGAACTCAGCAGTGTGTGTGCGGAGAGCTCAGAACTCAGCAGTGTGTGTGCAGAGAGCTCAGAACTCAGCAGTGTGTGTGCAGAGAGCTCAGAACTCAGCAGTGTGTGTGCAGAGAGCTCAGAACTCAGCAGTGTGTGTGCGGAGAGCTCAGAACTCAGCAGTGTGTGTGCAGAGAGCTCAGAACTCAGCAGTGTGTGTGCAGAGAGCTCAGGACTCAGCAGTGTGTGTGCAGAGAGCTCAGAACTCAGCAGTGTGTGTGCAGAGAGCTCAGAACTCAGCAGTGTGTGTGCAGAGAGCTCAGAACTCAGCAGTGAGTGTGCAGAGAGCTCAGAACTCAGCAGTGTGTGTGCAGAGAGCTCAGAACTCAGCAGTGTGTGTGCGGAGAGCTCAGAACTCAGCAGTGTGTGTGCAAAGAGCTCAGAACTCAGCAGTGTGTGTGCAGAGAGCTCAGAACTCAGCAGTGTGTGTGCAGAGAGCTCAGAACTCAGCAGTGTGTGTGCAGAGAGCTCAGGACTCAGCAGTGTGTGTGCAGAGAGCTCAGGACTCAGCAGTGTGTGTGCAGAGAGCTCAGGACTCAGCAGTGTGTGTGCAGAGAGCTCAGGACTCAGCAGTGTGTGTGCAGAGAGCTCAGAACTCAGCAGTGTGTGTGCAGAGAGCTCAGAACTCAGCAGTGTGTGTGCAGAGAGCTCAGAACTCAGCAGTGTGTGTGCAGAGAGCTCAGAACTCAGCAGTGTGTGTGCAGAGAGCTCAGAACTCAGCAGTGTGTGTGCGGAGAGCTCAGAACTCAGCAGTGTGTGTGCAGAGAGCTCAGGACTCAGCAGTGTGTGTGCAGAGAGCTCAGGACTCAGCAGTGTGTGTGCAGAGAGCTCAGGACTCAGCAGTGTGTGTGCAGAGAGCTCAGAACTCAGCAGTGTGTGTGCGGAGAGCTCAGAACTCAGCAGTGTGTGTGCAGAGAGCTCAGAACTCAGCAGTGTGTGTGCAGAGAGCTCAGAACTCAGCAGTGTGTGTGCGGAGAGCTCAGAACTCAGCAGTGTGTGTGCGGAGAGCTCAGAACTCAGCAGTGTGTGTGCAGAGAGCTCAGAACTCAGCAGTGTGTGTGCAGAGAGCTCAGAACTCAGCAGTGTGTGTGTGCGGAGAGCTCAGAACTCAGCAGTGTGTGTGCGGAGAGCTCAGAACTCAGCAGTGTGTGTGCAGAGAGCTCAGAACTCAGCAGTGTGTGTGCAGAGAGCTCAGAACTCAGCAGTGTGTGTGCAGAGAGCTCAGGACTCAGCAGTGTGAGTGCGGAGAGCTCAGAACTCAGCAGTGTGTATTCTCCAATCCTAGAATATATCTATAGTTCATAGTCCTTCTGCTACTTACATACAAAAAGGTATAACACATCTCTCTGCGGACAATACCTAACATTGCTCGTAGAGAGCAGAGAGCACAGCAGTGTGAGGACACCCCCCAGTGCACTTAGAGAAGCTATAATCCTGGAAGATAAATCCACGTATAACAGTCCTGCTTCTACTAACAACCTACACAGAGGTCTGATAACGCATCTCTCCCGGGATGATACATAGCACTGGCTGCAGTCTGTATGGTCACTCCTGCTGACAGGTTCCCTTGAGCTGTCCCCGTCAGGTGGATGTAGACCGAGCAGGCGCTTGTCTTGCAGGTTTCCTTGTAGCTGACATGTTCCCCATCTCCCACCTTCTCCTCCAGTAATTAGTCGGCCTCCTTTTGTAGCTATAAATTATGCAGCGCGTCTCGTGTACCTGCTCCGCGGCTTTGATAGATAAAGGGAACATCTTGCGGCAGGTCTCCACCTACAGACGCGCGTGCCGCACATAGTTGTAGTCTATTAATTAGCCCTTGTGGCACCGGATCAATAACAATCAGTCCGGCCATTACTCCTATTGTTGCATCTGTTTCCATTTTACCGTGTCAGTGTGATAAATGGGTCCGGGTGTTGTCAGGGGAGAGGGGGGGGGGGGGGCTGGGATTTTTTATCCTTTGCTGCAAAATCATTTTCATTAGGAAAAAGAGTTGTATCTGTTCCAGGCAAAATGAACATTGCAGCGATTAGCGGGAGCAGGGGGTACAGTGCTGGAGGGATCAGGGGGAGCAGGGGGTACAGTGCTGGAGGGATCAGTGGGAGCAGGGGGTGCAGTGCTGGAGGGATCAGTGGGAGCAGTGGGTGCAGTGCTGGAGGGATCAGTGGGAGCAGGGGGTGCAGTGCTGGAGGGATCAGTGGGAGCAGTGGGTGCAGTGCTGGAGGGATCAGTGGGTGCAGTGCTGGAGGGATCAGGGGGAGCAGGGGGTGCAGTGCTGGAGGGATCAGTGGGAGCAGTGGGTGCAGTGCTGGAGGGATCAGTGGGTGCAGTGCTGGAGGGATCAGGGGGAGCAGGGGGTGCAGTGCTGGAGGGATCAGGGGGTGCAGTGCTGGAGGGATCAGTGGGAGCAGGGGGTGCAGTGCTGGAGGGAGCAGGGGGTGCAGTGCTGGAGGGATCAGTGGGAGCAGGGGGTGCAGTGCTGGAGGGATCAGGGGGTGCAGTGCTGGAGGGATCAGTGGGAGCAGGGGGTGGGGTGCCGGGCGCTGCAGGGGCTGGAGGCAATTAGTGGGAGCAGGGGGTGCGGTGCCGGGCGCTGCAGGGGCTGGAGGCAATTAGTGGGAGCAGGGGGTGCGGTGCCGGAGGGATCAGCAGGCAATTAGTGCGATGCAGAGGATGGAACTGGCTGGTAAATTGATCTTTGCCATGTCGTGGCGAGGAGTCGGATGTTGCCATCTAAGCTCTGCGGGAAGAAACAGAACAATCTCTCTTATATTACGGATATCGATTTTTCCTGACTCTACAAACACAGAACTTCACGCTTAGTTATTTAGTTGAGCGCTCGGGACCAGAACACATAGGATGGTTTGTACCTGCTAAATGGAGCACGAGAGGAAGGCCACGTTCTGTCCAGGGGGGGGGGGCACGGCCTCCTCTGTATATAAGGGGGGCACAACCTCCACTGATTACACTCCTGCTTTAAATGTGGAGAAGCTACAATCCTGGAATATAAATCCATATGTCACAGTCCTGCTGCTACTAACAACATACACAAAGGTCTGGTTACACATCTCTCCATGGACAATACATGACACTGGCTGCAGGGGAGTTGGAGTCTCCAATGCGGATGCCCTGCTGGGAATCAAAGAGTTAACAGATTTTGGCTCCTGGTCACACTTTGCTGTAAAAGGTGATGCAGCAATTTCCGGCTGTAATTAGCGGTTGCCTCGCGGTGTCACTGGCGGCTCCTCCTCGACGTGACATGTATATTCATCCCTCCATACAGCGTGACATTTCCTCTTATCGCTCACATTGTAGCAGGTTCTCCGGGCCGAGAGCAAAACCGTAATCGGAAAAATAAATGATTCTTTTACCTTTCGTCATTCAACTCTTGACCGCTCACTTTAGAGGCCGCGGCGGAGGAGAGAGCGCTCCGCCGACACATTGAAACGACTGCTATTAAAGCAAAACAACTAAATATCAGTCATTTATCAGAGCAATTTTCTGTTGCATTTTGTCTCCTGCAATTCAACAAACTCAAGTAATATGTTTTCAGGGACAGCGGAGGAGGTGCGAGAGCGCAGTCATTGTGCGGCTAATGACCTGTCCACAGGACCGGCGGCTATACATCTCCGTCTCAGTGACAGCAGAAGAAGACACATCACTGCCAACTAGTAACACAGGACAGAACAGAGCCTCATACACAGAACCAGAAACTTATAACAGCAGCCAGACAAGAATATAACTACTATAATACTGCCCCCTATGTACAGGAATATAACTACTATAATACTGCCCCCTATGTACAGTAATATAACTACTATAATACTGCCCCCTATGTACAAGAATATAACTACTATAATACTGCCCCCTATGTACAAGAATATAACTACTATAATACTGCCCCCTATGTACAAGAATATAACTACTATAATACTGCCCCCTATGTACAAGAATATAACTACTATAATACTGCCCCCTATGTACAGGAATATAACTACTATAATACTGCCCCCTATGTACAAGAATATAACTACTATAATACTGCCCCCTATGTACAGGAATATAACTACTATAATACTGCCCCCTATGTACAAGAATATAACTACTATAATACTGCCCCCTATGTACAAGAATATAACTACTATAATACTGCCCCCTATGTACAGGAATATAACTACTATAATACTGCCCCCTATGTACAGGAATATAACTACTATAATACTGCCCCCTATGTACAGGAATATTACTACTATAATACTTCCCCCTATGTACAAGAATATAACTACTATAATACTGCCCCCTATGTACAGGAATATAACTACTATAACACTGCCCCCTATGTACAAGAATATAACTACTATAATACTGCCCCCTATGTACAGGAATATAACTGCTATAATACTGCCCCCTATGTACAGGAATATAACTACTATAATACTGCCCCCTATGTACAAGAATATAACTACTATAATACTGCCCCCTATGTACAAGAATATAACTACTATAATACTGCCCCTATGTACAAGAATATAACTACTATAATACTGCCCCTTATGTACAGGAATATAACTACTATAATACTGCCCCCTATGTACAGGAATATAACTGCTATAATACTGCCCCTATGTACAGGAATATAACTGCTATAATACTGCCCCTATGTACAGGAATATAACTACTATAAAACTGCCCCCTATGTACAGGAATATAACTACTATAATACTGCCCCCTATGTACAAGAATATAACTACTATAATACTGCCCCCTATGTACAAGAATATAACTACTATAATACTGCCCCTATGTACAGGAATATAACTACTATAATACTGCCCCCTATGTACAGGAATATAACTACTATAATACTGCCCCCTATGTACAGGAATATAACTACTATAATACTGCCCCTATGTACAGGAATATAACTACTATAATACTGCCCCCTATGTACAGGAATATAACTACTATAATACTGCCCCCTATGTACAAGAATATAACTACTATAATACTGCCCCCTATGTACAGGAATATAACTACTATAATACTGCCCCCTATGTACAAGAATATAACTACTATAATACTGCCCCCTATGTACAAGAATATAACTACTATAATACTGCCCCCTATGTACAGGAATATAACTACTATAATACTGCCCCCTATGTACAGGAATATAACTACTATAATACTGCCCCCTATGTACAGGAATATAACTACTATAATACTGCCCCCTATGTACAGGAATATTACTACTATAATACTGCCCCCTATGTACAAGAATATAACTACTATAATACTGCCCCCTATGTACAGGAATATAACTACTATAACACTGCCCCCTATGTACAAGAATATAACTACTATAATACTGCCCCCTATGTACAGGAATATAACTGCTATAATACTGCCCCCTATGTACAGGAATATAACTACTATAATACTGCCCCCTATGTACAAGAATATAACTACTATAATACTGCCCCCTATGTACAAGAATATAACTACTATAATACTGCCCCCTATGTACAAGAATATAACTACTATAATACTTCCCCCTATGTACAAGAATATAACTACAATACTACCCCCTATGCACAAGAATATAACTACTATAATACTGCCCCCTATGTACAAGAATATAACTACTATAATACTGCCCCTATGTACAGGAATATAACTACTATAATACTGCCCCCTATGTACAGGAATATAACTACTATAATACTGCCCCTATGTACAGGAATATAACTGCTATAATACTGCCCCTATGTACAGGAATATAACTACTATAAAACTGCCCCCTATGTACAGGAATATAACTACTATAATACTGCCCCCTATGTACAAGAATATAACTACTATAATACTGCCCCCTATGTACAAGAATATAACTACTATAATACTGCCCCCTATGTACAGGAATATAACTACTATAATACTGCCCCCTATGTACAGGAATATAACTACTATAATACTGCCCCCTATGTACAGGAATATAACTACTATAATACTGCCCCTATGTACAGGAATATAACTACTATAATACTGCCCCCTATGTACAGGAATATAACTACTATAATACTGCCCCCTATGTACAGGAATATAACTACTATAATACTGCCCCCTATGTACAAGAATATAACTACTATAATACTGCCCCCTATGTACAGGAATATAACTACTATAATACTGCCCCCTATGTACAAGAATATAACTACTATAATACTGCCCCTATGTACAGGAATATAACTACTATAATACTGCCCCCTATGTACAGGAATATAACTACTATAATACTGCCCCCTATGTACATGAATATAACTACTATAATACTGCCCCCTATGTACAGGAATATAACTACTATAATACTGCCCCCTATGTACAGGAATATAACTACTATAATACTGCCCCCTATGTACAAGAATATAACTACTATAATACTGCCCCCTATGTACAAGAATATAACTACTATAATACTTCCCCCTATGTACAAGAATATAACTACAATACTACCCCCTATGCACAAGAATATAACTACTATAATACTGCCCCCTATGTACAAGAATATAACTACTATAATACTGCCCCTATGTACAGGAATATAACTACTATAATACTGCCCCCTATGTACAGGAATATAACTACTATAATACTGCCCCCTATGTACATGAATATAACTACTATAATACTGCCCCCTATGTACATGAATATAACTACTATAATACTGCCCCCTATGTACAGGAATATAACTACTATAATACTGCCCCCTATGTACAAGAATATAACTACTATAATACTGCCCCCTATGTACAGGAATATAACTACTATAATACTGACCCCTATGTACAGGAATATAACTACTATAATACTGCCCCCTATGTACAAGAATATAACTACTATAATACTGCCCCCTATGTACAGCGATATAACTACTATAATACTGCCCCCTATGTACAGGAATATAACTACTATAATACTGCCTCCTATGTACAAGAATATAACTACTATAATACTGCCTCCTATGTACAAGAATATAACTACTATAATACTGCCCCCTATGTACAGGAATATAACTACTATAATACTGCCTCCTATGTACAGGAATATAACTACTATAATACTGCCCCCTATGTACAGGAATATAACTACTATAATACTGCCCCCTATGTACAGGAATATAACTACTATAATACTGCCTCCTATGTACAGGAATATAACTACTATAATACTGCCCCCTATGTACAGGAATATAACTACTATAATACTGCCCCCTATGTACAGGAATATAACTACTATAATACTGTATGATGCAATTTTCTTTATTATGTATGTATTATGTATCTGCAGCAGTTTGCATAGTAGGAGTCCTGGCAGTGTCTGGGCAGTGACTGATGGGGGCGCTGTGATGCTGACTACGTCTCCTGCCAGAACATTCCTGGTCTTCATCTCATTCTTCCTTCTCGGTGATAAAATCTATCTAAATGGAGCGGAGGATCGTCAGGGTCATTATGTTCCACCATTGCAAGCGACAAATTGTCTGAGTTTATTTTCTCTGTGTTATAACGTTTGTTAACGACCCGGTAACATCCTATCGGTCACAGTCCCGCGTTCTGTCTCTCAGGGATGGAGGAGAGTCCATCTGCCTTCAGCTGCTCCATGGCATCTAGTCTCTGGAGGACATCTACCACCAGGATGAAGGATTGTAAACCAAGTACTGACATACTGGTGTGCACCCTCCCCCCTGGCAGGGGCTTAATAAGCCCTGCTGTGAAAGAACAAAAAGCATAAAAATTATGCAAATGAGCATAATTCAGTAATGCAGTAGTATAACTTCAGATTCATAGTGAAGCACTCACTCCTGTAAGCACCCTTAGAGCCCTTAACTTGCAACATTATAAGAAGGAAAACACAATAAACTGTGAACTCACCGTTTCATCAGAGAAAACCCTCTGAGCTCTGAACCTGCAGCTCCCCAAGCACCGTCTTATCTCTGGAACTCTGAAGGGAAGACATTTTGAACTTGTAACCTGCAATGTAATCAGCCGGGATCACACCTAACTCAGAGCCCTTGGCATTAAAGAAGAAATCCCACGCTGAGCTCTGAACGTTCAGTTCCACAAGCCGGGAACATTCTCATAGCTCTGAACTTGCAGTTCCACAAGCAGGGAACACACAATGAGCTCTGAACCCACAGTTCCATAACAGGGAACACACAATGAGCTCTGAACCCACAGGTCCATAACAGGGAACACGGCTAGCTCAGATACCGCAGCTGTAGAAGCAGAAACAACTGAGCTATGTACTTGCAGCTCTGAGTTCAGGGAAAACCCACTAAGCTTTGGACCTGCAGTTCTACAGGCAGGGAACCAGCAATGAGCTCTGAATCTGCAGGTTCACTAGCAGGGAACACACCAAAGTCAGATTCCTCAGCTTCACTAGCAGATCCGCTGAGATAACCTGCAGCTTCAAATGCTGGGAACAGCCACTGAGCTCTGAACCTGCAACTCCACAAGCAGGGAACACACACCGGGCTCTGAACCTGCAGCTCCACAAGCAAGGAACACCCACTGAGCTCTGAACCTGCAGCTCCACAAGCAGGGAACACCCACTGAGCTCTGGACCTGCAGCTCCACAAGCAGGGAACACCTACTGAGCTCTAGACCTGCAGCTCCACAAGCAGGGAACACCTACTGAACTCTGAACCTGCAGTTCTACAACCTGGAACTCCCACTGTTCTCTGGATCTGCAGCTCCACAAGCAGGGAACACCCACTGTGCTCTGGACCTGCAGCTCCACAAGCAGGGAACACCTACTGTGCTCTGGATTTGCAGCTCCACAAGCAGGGAACACCCACTGAGCTCTGGATCTGCAGCTCCACAAGCAGGGAACACCCACTGCGCTCTGAACCTGCAGTGTAACGAGCAGGGAACACCCACTGCGCTCTGAACCTGCAGTGTAACGAGCAGGGAACACCCACTGCGCTCTGAACCTGCAGTGTAACGAGCAGGGAACACCCACTGCGCTCTGAACCTGCAGTGTAACGAGCAGGGAACACCCACTGCGCTCTGAACCTGCAGTGTAACAAGCAGGATGCTACAGGATGCATGTGTTTGAAAATAACTGAAACAAATTGGAAATCATCCATAAATTTAGTGGTCCCCGTCCATGACACCAAGGAACCTTGGATGAGCCGTCCCTTTAAGGCTGAACACCCTGCATATAATGAATTTTCGGAATAATAGGATCCAGCAAATCCTCACATTGTCAGAGCGCGTCCCTGGAGGCGGCCTCCACCTTACACCTGGTAATTACGGAGCGAGGGACACGGATCCGCTCGGGGCTCTTCCTACTCAAAGCCGTTAATTAACCAAACTGCAAATTCACATTAAACGATTATTACAACAAATGTGCAAACACGTCGCCGCGACCGCAGAGCGCACTGAATACTAAGCGCCTGCAGGGGGCAGGGAACAGGCGAGCTCCGGAGTACTACAAGCCCCAGCAGACGGAGCCACAGAGCAACCAAGTCATAACCCAAATCTAATGGGCCTACATCTGTACGGCTACAGCCCATACCCGGAAACATCTCTGCTTGCTGTTTCTGAATGGAAACCTTGGGCTCAGATACTTCACACAATCCTTAGGAGTTCTTATAGTAGTTTCCTGCACTGATACATTGTAACAACCTAGTAGTCCAGGCAGCTCCCTGTAAGCTGATACATTGTATCTGTGCAACAATATGCAACAAACTAAGACAACAAGGAGATTTGTGTTGTCTGATATGTGCTGATAAAGTTTGTCTGGATTCATGGGTCGTTACAATGTTTCAGTGCAGCTAAATGTATAGACTTCTAAGTGAAAGTTGTTTGGTTTGCAGAGAATTGCCAAGACTGGATGCAACTGTAACAACTTCTCAGCTGTGAGAGTATTCACATCTTAGGGTGAAGACACACATGGCGTTTTTGGGCCGTTTTTACTAAGTGCGTTTTCAGATAGTTAAAAACGCATGCGTTAAAAAACGCATCCGTTTTTGTCCATTTTTCCGAAATTGCGCAATGAAAAACGGACAAAAACGCATGCGTTTTCAAAAAACGGATGCGTTTTTTTACGCATGCGTTTTTAACTATCTGAAAACGCACTTAGTAAAAACGGCCCAAAAACGCCATGTGTGTCTTCACCCTTAAGATCTCCCTTTAGAAACATTTGCATTTACAAAACGCATTGTTAACAACATGTTAACACCCCTTAACAATATGTTAACAAAAAGCTAATGTTAACACATCCCTGTATGTGTTAACATTGAGTTTTGTAAATGTTAACAGCAATGAAATTAGATACATTTCTTCAGCTGTTGTATTGCGTTTCAGAACACAATGTAAACGCCACGTGTGAATGAGACCCCATAGACCTGACGATGTATGACCGGGTTACCCAGGATCTATAGACTGTGTACACTGTAGCAGACCCTCAGCTGTGAGCAGTTTTAGGTCTATATGAACCGTCGCAGTCATTGCTGTAAAATTCATTTATTTCCATATAACGGAGGTGGCGCAGACGCCTGTACCGCCGCTGATAACGTCTGCGCCACCTCCAGGCGCTCTTTGTGTCGCAGCCGCCCCTGGCATTAGGGAGAATGGACAAGTGATGACTCGGAGCCGCTCCCTCCACAGTGACATTTGGTTTGTGGAAGAAGACGCGTTCGCCTCCGTTTTGTTGGCGCAGAGACCTCACTGTCACGATATAAAGGGCCGGAGTATCTGACGATTTGTCCCAGAACGATCCTGGTCCAATCTATGCAAAGATTACAGGAGAAATCTATCAATACCTCCGCAGGATGCAGGGACTAAACCTCTCGTCCTACTAGGGAGCACTTCCCAGAAGCCTCGGCTTAGGCCCGACACTCACCAAGAGCTGCAGCGGAGTCTGAGAGACTGCACAGGTGTGAACTATAACATATAATAGGACGTCTGCACCTGAGGAGACTCACATGATCAATTGCAGCATAAAATGTTGTGCAGATTCTGATCATTCATCTGAACTGGCTGATAACAGAGAGTAATAGATTGTATCCCCCCCTGCACAGTCTCCTCTCCCCGGGATGTAATGGCTGATAACAGAGAGTAATAGATTGTATCCCCCCCCCTGTACAGTCTCCTCTCCCCGGGGTGTAATGGCTGATAACAGAGAGTAATAGATTGTATCCCCCCCTGTACAGTCTCCTCTCCCCGGGGTGTAATGGCTGATAACAGAGAGTAATAGATTGTATCCCCCCTGTACAGTCTCCTCTCCCCGGAGTGTAATGGCTGATAACAGAGAGTAATAGATTGTATCCCCCCTGTACAGTCTCCTCTCCCCGGGATGTAATGGCTGATAACAGAGAGTAATAGATTGTATCCCCCCCCTGTACAGTCTCCTCTCCCCGGAGTGTAATGGCTGATAACAGAGAGTAATAGATTGTATCCCCTCCTGTACAGTCTCCTCTCCCCGGGGTGTAATGGCTGATAACAGAGAGTAATAGATTGTATCCCCCCCTGTACAGTCTCCTCTCCCCGGGGTGTAATGGCTGATAACAGAGAGTAATAGATTGTATCCCCCCTGTACAGTCTCCTCTCCCCAGGATGTAATGGCTGATAACAGAGAGTAATAGATTGTATCCCCCCCCCTGTACAGTCTCCTCTCCCCGGGGTGTAATGGCTGATAACAGAGAGTAATAGATTGTATCCCCCCTGTACAGTCTCCTCTCCCCGGGGTGTAATGGCTGATAACAGAGAGTAATAGATTGTATCCCCCTGTACAGTCTCCTCTCCCCGGGGTGTAATGGCTGATAACAGAGAGTAATAGATTGTATCCCCCCTGTACAGTCTCCTCCCCCCGGGATGTAATGGCTGATAACAGAGAGTAATAGATTGTATCCCCCCCCCTGTACAGTCTCCTCTCCCCGGGGTGTAATGGCTGATAACAGAGAGTAATAGATTGTATCCCCCCTGTACAGTCTCCTCTCCCCGGGGTGTAATGGCTGATAACAGAGAGTAATAGATTGTATCCCCCCTGTACAGTCTCCTCTCCCCGGGGTGTAATGGCTGATAACAGAGAGTAATAGATTGTATCCCCCTGTACAGTCTCCTCTCCCCGGAGTGTAATGGCTGATAACAGAGAGTAATAGATTGTATCCCCCCCTGTACAGTCTCCTCTCCCCGGGGTGTAATGGCTGATAACAGAGAGTAATAGATTGTATCCCCCCCTGTACAGTCTCCTCTCCCCGGGGTGTAATGGCTGATAACAGAGAGTAATAGATTGTATCCCCCCCCTGTACAGTCTCCTCTCCCCGGGGTGTAATGGCTGATAACAGAGAGTAATAGATTGTATCCCCCCCTGTACAGTCTCCTCTCCCCGGGGTGTAATGGCTGATAACAGAGAGTAATAGATTGTATCCCCTCCTGTACAGTCTCCTCTCCCCGGGGTGTAATGGCTGATAACAGAGAGTA
This sequence comes from Engystomops pustulosus, assembly GCF_040894005.1. NCBI lineage: Eukaryota > Metazoa > Chordata > Amphibia > Anura > Leptodactylidae > Engystomops > Engystomops pustulosus. The sequence continues at coordinate 5,109,696 of NC_092420.1, forward strand.
ATAGATTGTATCCCCCCTGTACAGTCTCCTCTCCCCGGGATGTAATGGCTGATAACAGAGAGTAATAGATTGTATTCCCCCCCTGTACAGTCTCCTCTCCCCGGGATGTAATGGCTGATAACAGAGAGTAATAGATTGTATCCCCCCTGTACAGTCTCCTCTCCTCAGGGTGTAATGGCTGATAACAGAGAGTAATAGATTGTATCCCCCTGTACAGTCTCCTCCCCCCGGGGTGTAATGGCTGATAACAGAGAGTAATAGATTGTATCCCCCCTGTACAGTCTCCTCTCCCCGGGATGTAATGGCTGATAACAGAGAGTAATAGATTGTATCCCCCCTGTACAGTCTCCTCTCCCCGGGGTGTAATGGCTGATAACAGAGAGTAATAGATTGTATCCCTCCTGTACAGTCTCCTCTCCCCGGGGTGTACTGGCTGATAACAGAGAGTAATAGATTGTATCCCCCTGTACAGTCTCCTCCCCCGGGATGTAATGGCTGATAACAGAGAGTAATAGATTGTATCCCCTCTGTACAGTCTCCTCTCCCCGGGGTGTAATGGCTGATAACAGAGAGTAATAGATTGTATCCCCCTGTACAGTCTCCTCTCCCCAGGATGTAATGGCTGATAACAGAGAGTAATAGATTGTATCCCCCCCCTGTACAGTCTCCTCCCCCCGGGGTGTAATGGCTGATAACAGAGAGTAATAGATTGTATCCCCCTGTACAGTCTCCTCTCCCCGGGGTGTAATGGCTGATAACAGAGAGTAATAGATTGTATCCCCCCTGTACAGTCTCCTCTCCCCGGGGTGTAATGGCTGATAACAGAGAGTAATAGATTGTGTCCCCCTGTACAGTCTCCTCTCCCCGGGGTGTAATGGCTGATAACAGAGAGTAATAGATTGTATCCCCCTGTACAGTCTCCTCTCCCCGGGGTGTAATGGCTGATAACAGAGAGTAATAGATTGTATCCCCTCCTGTACAGTCTCCTCTCCCCAGGATGTAATGGCTGATAACAGAGAGTAATAGATTGTATCCCTCCTGTACAGTCTCCTCTCCCCGGGATGTAATGGCTGATAACAGAGAGTAATAGATTGTATCCCTCCTGTACAGTCTCCTCTCCCCGGGGTGTAATGGCTGATAACAGAGAGTAATAGATTGTATCCCCCCTGTACAGTCTCCTCTCCCCGGGATGTAATGGCTGATAACAGAGAGTAATAGATTGTATCCCCCCTGTACAGTCTCCTCTCCCCGGGGTGTAATGGCTGATAACAGAGAGTAATAGATTGTATCCCCCCCTGTACAGTCTCCTCTCCCCGGGGTGTAATGGCTGATAACAGAGAGTAATAGATTGTATCCCCCCTGTACAGTCTCCTCTCCCCGGGGTGTAATGGCTGATAACAGAGAGTAATAGATTGTATCCCCCCTGTACAGTCTCCTCTCCCCAGGATGTAATGGCTGATAACAGAGAGTAATAGATTGTATCCCCCTGTACAGTCTCCTCTCCCCAGTATGTAATGGCTGATAACAGAGAGTAATAGATTGTATCCCCTCTGTACAGTCTCCTCTCCCCGGGGTGTAATGGCTGATAACAGAGAGTAATAGATTGTATCCCCCCTGTACAGTCTCCTCTCCCCAGGATGTAATGGCTGATAACAGAGAGTAATAGATTGTATCCCCCTGTACAGTCTCCTCTCCCCAGGATGTAATGGCTGATAACAGAGAGTAATAGATTGTATCCCCCTGTACAGTCTCCTCTCCCCAGGATGTAATGGCTGATAACAGAGAGTAATAGATTGTATCCCCCTGTACAGTCTCCGCTCCCCGGGATGTAATGGCTGATAACAGAGAGTAATAGATTGTATCCCCCTGTACAGTCTCCTCTCCCCGGGGTGTAATGGCTGATAACAGAGAGTAATAGATTGTATCCCCTCTGTACAGTCTCCTCTCCCCGGGGTGTAATGGCTGATAACAGAGAGTAATAGATTGTATCCCCCCTGTACAGTCTCCTCTCCCCGGGGTGTAATGGCTGATAACAGAGAGTAATAGATTGTATCCCCCCTGTACAGTCTCCTCTCCCCAGGATGTAATGGCTGATAACAGAGAGTAATAGATTGTATCCCCCTGTACAGTCTCCTCTCCCCAGTATGTAATGGCTGATAACAGAGAGTAATAGATACAGTGTAACACAAACACTGGAATCCGGATAGTAAACATCTGTGTGTGGATGTGGGATTTCCGGGGGGACGCTGTAGATGGCGCAGCTGAATGTGGTGCGCTCCCGCGGAGAGGATGTGCGCGTTCCCTCCTGCGGAGCCAGATGTGTGGGAAGGCGCGGGTTCTATAATTAGCCGTATGATTTATAAAGTGGCGCGCTGTCATCTCGCTCTTAATTGCAGAGCGGCGCAGTAGGAGTTTCGTTTCCCATCAGATTAAGTTGACTCTGGAGATTCCATGAAAGGACGGAGCGCGCCGTACATCACCGAGCCCGGGCGCCGCTTAATATGCAAATCATTGTTTTTATTTGCTGAACGCAACACGGAGTCATTTCTAATCCGCAGCCGGAGGATCGGGAAGGAGGAAGACGCTTGGTTTTGGGATTCCTCTCCTCAATGATACAAAATTAATAAAGTGACAGATCCGCAACTCCGACTGCATCACCTCATTTACACCTGCACATCAACACGCTACAGGGAACCTATCAGCAGGTGTGACCATGGAGAGATGTGTCATCAGACCTCACACTGCTGTGCTCTGTGCTCTCTGCAGCCAGTGTTATGTATTGTCCCTGGAGATATGTGTAATCAGACCTCACACTGCTGTGCTCTGTGCTCTCTGCAGCCAGTGTTATGTATTGTCCCTGGAGATATGTGTAATCATACCTCACACTGCTGTGCTCTGTACTCTCTGCAGCCAGTGTTATGTATTGTCCCTGGAGAGATGTGTAATCAGACCTCACACTGCTGTGCTCTGTGCTCTCTGCAGCCAGTGTTATGTATTGTCCCTGGGGAGATGTGTAATCAGACCTCACACTGCTGTGCTCTGTGCTCTCTGCAGCCAGTGTTATGTATTGTCCCTGGAGAGATGTGTAATCAGACCTCACACTGCTGTGCTCTGTGCTCTCTGCAGCCAGTGTTATGTATTGTCCCTGGAGAGATGTGTAATCAGACCTCACACTGCTGTGCTATGTGCTCTCTGCAGCCAGTGTTATGTATTGTCCCTGGAGAGATGTGTAATCAGACCTCACACTGCTGTGCTCTGTGCTCTCTGCAGCCAGTGTTATGCATTGTCCCTGGAGAGATGTGTAATCAGACCTCACACTGCTGTGCTCTGTGCTCTCTGCAGCCAGTGTTATATATTGTCCCTGGAGAGATGTGTAATCAGACCTCACACTGCTGTGCTCTGTGCTCTCTGCAGCCAGTGTTATGTATTGTCCCTGGAGAGATGTGTAATCAGACCTCACACTGCTGTGCTCTGTGCTCTCTGCAGCCAGTGCTATGTATTGTCCCTGGAGAGATGTGTAATCAGACCTCACACTGCTGTGCTCTGTGCTCTCTGCAGCCAGTGTTATGTATTGTCCCTGGAGAGATGTGTAATCAGACCTCACACTGCTGTGCTCTGTGCTCTCTGCAGCCAGTGTTATATATTGTCCCTGGAGAGATGTGTAATCAGACCTCACACTGCTGTGCTCCGTGCTCTCTGCAGCCAGTGTTATGTATTGTCCCTGGAGAGATGTGTAATCAGACCTCACACTGCTGTGCTCTGTGCTCTCTGCAGCCAATGTTATGTATTGTCCCTGGAGAGATGTGTAATCAGACCTCACACTGCTGTGCTCTGTGCTCTCTGCAGCCAGTGTTATGTATTGTCCCTGGAGAGATGTGTAATCAGACCTCACACTGCTGTGCTCTGTGCTCTCTGCAGCCAGTGTTATGTATTGTCCTTGGAGAGAGATGTAATCAGACCTCACACTGCTGTGCTCTGTGCTCTCTGCAGCCAGTGTTATGTATTGTCCCTGGAGAGATGTGTAATCAGACCTCACACTGCTGTGCTCTCTGCTCTCTGCAGCCAGTGTTATCTATTGTCCCAGGAGAGATGTGTCATCAGACCTTTGTCTATGTTATTAGTAGCAGCTGGACTGTGGAATATGGATTTATTCTCCAGGATTGTAGCTTCTTCAACTGCACAGATAGAGGAGGGATGTCCTCTCACTGCTGTGCTCTTTATTCTCTAACATCCATTGTTGGCTTTTGATTCAGACCTTCGTGTATGTTGTTAGTAGCAGCAGGACTGTGAAATATGGATTTATATTCCAGGATTGTAGCACTGAGGGCGTGTCCTCACACTGCTGTGCTCTTAGATCTCAGAATTGAGTTGTTCTGTATCCCTTAAGATTTTAGGGGTTACGGCATCTCTTCCCGAGGTCTGAGGCTGTAGAGCAGCTTAGTGCAGATAGCACAGAGACCAGCAGTGTGAGGATTTGCTCCTCAAGATCCTTAACTTGTCAGTATTCCTTTAAAAATCCAGTATAATAACACATAGAGTACAATATAAAACAAGACATGAATGATTGGGCAATAATCTATCAGTGTGCACTGGGGACATCGGTTTCTCAGGGGGAGGGTCTGTGCACAGAGCACAGCAGTGTGAGGACACTTTTTTATCATTAGGCGGCTCTTTGGGAAAGTCAACTTTCTGCCTGGAATTTTTTTTTCAAAAAGTCCCAGCACATGATTGACAGGGTCTTCTGGGGACCCCCGGACAGTCCTGGGGGGCACAGGAGGGGGGTAATACCGGGGGTCATACTGTAAAAGTTCTCCTATTATTCCAGCCCAAGCTCAGATATCACTGGCAGAGGCTCAATAATCTGGTAATAATACACAGACGCGGGCGGCCGGGGGCAGAGACTGGCACCTGCTGCCCTGGCACAGAGCACTGGAGAGATGCCCAAAGCCTCGGCTCACACGCACATCGCCCTCCGTACTCACCGGAATGAGCTCATCACACGCACATCGCCCTCCGTACTCACCGGAATGAGCTCATCACATGCACATCGCCCTCCGTACCCACCGGAATGACCTCATCACACGCACATCGCCCTCCGTACCCACCGGAATGAGCTCATCACACGCACATCGCCCTCCGTAATCACCGGAATGACCTCATCACACACACATCGCCCTCCGTACCCACCGGAATGAGCTCATCACATGCACATCGCCCTCCGTACCCACCGGAATGAGCTCATCACATGCACATCGCCCTCCGTACCCACCGGAATGAGCTCATCACACGCACATCACCCTCCGTACCCACCGGAATGACCTCATCACACGCACATCGCCCTCCGTACCCACCGGAATGAGCTCATCACATGCACATCGCCCCCTCCGTACCCACCGGAATGACCTCATCACACGCACATCGCCCTCCGTACCCACCGGAATGACCTCATCACACGCACATCGCCCTCCGTACCCACCGGAATGAGCTCATCACATGCACATCGCCCTCCGTACCCACCGGAATGAGCTCATCACATGCACATCGCCCTCCGTACCCACCGGAATGACCTCATCACACGCACATCGCCCTCCGTACCCACCGGAATCAGCTCATCACACGCACATCGCCCTCCGTACCCACCGGAATGACCTCATCACACGCACATCGCCCTCCGTACCCACCGGAATGAGCTCATCACATGCACATCGCCCTCCGTACCCACCGGAATGAGCTCATCACATGCACATCGCCCTCCGTACCCACCGGAATGACCTCATCACACGCACATCGCCCTCCGTACCCACCGGAATCAGCTCATCACACGCACATCGCCCTCCGTACCCACCGGAATGAGCTCATCACATGCACATCGCCCTCCGTACCCACCGGAATGACGTCATCACACGCACATCGCCCTCCGTACCCACCGGAATGACCTCATCACATGAACATCGCCCTCCGTACCCACCGGAATGACCTCATCACACGCACATCGCCCTCCGTACCCACCGGAATGAGCTCATCACACGCACATCACCCTCCGTACCCACCGGAATGACCTCATCACACGCACATCGCCCTCCGTACCCACCGGAATGAGCTCATCACATGCACATCGCCCCCTCCGTACCCACCGGAATGACCTCATCACACGCACATCGCCCTCCGTACCCACCGGAATGACCTCATCACACGCACATCGCCCTCCGTACCCACCGGAATGAGCTCATCACATGCACATCGCCCTCCGTACCCACCAGAATGAGCTCATCACATGCACATCGCCCTCCGTACCCACCGGAATGACCTCATCACACGCACATCGCCCTCCGTACCCACCGGAATCAGCTCATCACACGCACATCGCCCTCCGTACCCACCGGAATGAGCTCATCACATGCACATCGCCCTCCGTACCCACCGGAATGACGTCATCACACGCACATCGCCCTCCGTACCCACCGGAATGACCTCATCACATGAACATCGCCCTCCGTACCCACCGGAATGACCTCATCACACGCACATCGCCCTCCGTACCCACCGGAATGACCTCATCACATGAACATCGCCCTCCGTACCCACCGGAATGACCTCATCACACGCACATCGCCCTTCGTACCCACCGGAATGAGCTCATCACACGCCGGACGCCTCCTAATACAGGGTCAGATGAGATCAGAATCCACCAAACAAGCCAAAAGCTCAGTGTCTCACACCCCATCAGCAGGACATCCCTAAAGAGAAACCATCAGCAGGGGTTTTATACTGTCCCGACAGAGATGTGTAATCAGACCTCACACTGCTGTGCTCTGTGCTCTCTGCAGCCAGTGTTATGTATTGTCCCTGGAGAGATGTGTAATCAGACCTCACACTGCTGTGCTCTGTGCTCTCTGCAGCCAGTGTTATGTATTATCCCTGGAGAGATGTGTAATCAGTCCTCACACTGCTGTGCTCTGTGCTCTCTGCAGTCAGTGTTATGTATTGTCCCTGGAGAGATGTGTAATCAGACCTCACACTGCTGTGCTCTGTGCTCTCTGCAGCTAGTGTTATGTATTATCCCTGGAGAGATGTGTAATCAGACCTCACACTGCTGTGCTCTCTGCAGCCAGTGTTATGTATTGTCCCTGGAGAGATGTGTAATCATACCACACACTGCTGTGCTCTGTGCTCTCTGCAGCCAGTGTTATGTATTGTCCCTGGAGAGATGTGTAATCAGACCTCACACTGCTGTGCTCTGTGCTCTCTGCAGCCAGTGTTATGTATTACCCCTGGAGAGATGTGTAATCAGACCTCACACTGCTGTGCTCTGTGCTCTCTGCAGCCAGTGTCATGTATTATCCCTGGAGAGATGTGTAATCAGACCTCACACTGCTGTGCTCTGTGCTCTCTGCAGCCAGTGTTATGCATTGTCCCTGCAGACATGTGTAATCAGACCTTTGTGTATGTTATTAGTAGCAGCAGGACTGTGATATATGGATTGATATCCTAGGATTATAGCTTCTCCAACTGCACTGGGGTTGTGTGCTCACACTGCTGTGCTCTGTGCTGTCTGCAGTCAGTGTTATGTATTGTCCCTGGAGAGATGTGTAATCGGACCTATGTGTATGTTGTTAGTAGCAGCAGGACGGTGACATATAGTTTTACTGTTGAATACTACAGAAATCACTCAGAGGACTGGAAATTGGCTGTGGAGCAGTTTCATGCAAAGTGCAGAGCACAGCAGTGTGAGGACACTCCCCCAGGGCACTTGTTGCAATCCTGGAATATAAATCCATATATCACAGTCCTGCTGCTACTAACAACATACACAAAGGTCTGATTACACATCTGCGCGCCGAAGATCACAGGGTAGGCGGGGGAAAGCAGCTACTGGGGCGTGGAGTAGCCGCGCCGTGTAGCCTCGTGTCCGGCTACTCCACGCCCCGGTAGCCGCTTAATTAAATTAACATATTAGGGCAATAAAGTTTATGGTATGCTAGCGGGGACGTGAGGATTAGCTCTAAAAAGGGCTATCCTCACGTCCCATACATCCACCTACCACCCGATCTACCTTTATAGGTAGATTCGTGGTGGTAGGTTCCCTTTAACCCTTCTCTATGCAGAACTATCTAATAACACACTTTGGGCCACATGTATCAATCGTTTTTTTCTGTTGTGACTACACCGCGACCCAGAACATGTCCATAAAGTTATATGTAACACCAAAAACACCCACATGTCCTGGAATAAAGTTTTTATTTCCCATCATCCTCCATTACTTACACCGATGTTATGACGTTCTCACTCTCATTCCTATGAAGTGCGGAGGGTTCTGTTATTGTGCAGCTAATACAATGGCGCACATCTAATAGTGACTTTTATTATCTCATTAGAGCGGTTTATGGATATATAGTTATTTATTTGGGTCACCATTGTGTAAGGATCAGACAATGTTACATCTGTGTGAATTTTCTGCAGTTCCCTTTGCTGCATATTTTGGTGAATATACTGGTGTGGGGTCTGTATGATCTCCTCACATCTTACTGTTCTAGGAAAGTATATTTTCTTTATATAAGTATCTGGATTTGTACATATTTTAGAGGAAATTTTGAATGTTAATTGCCAAATGCATCGCCTGGTTGTCTGCTTTCAAAATTCTATAGGTTTTATGGCGCCTTTACTTTTTATTCTGTTTTATTGCTATATTTTGCAAGTTGTGACTGTCTAAAACTGTCTGGCTGAAAAGCAGATATCTAGTTATTACAGTTTTAGTGATATTATGTGGATTTATTTATGTGAACATATCAATAGGGCACATTTGTGAACTCTACACATGTCCATCTATTACATTTAGGAGATGTGGAGGTAAATATTTTCTGTTTGGATCAAATTTTTTGCCATCAAAGTCAAATTTTAAGTATTTTTAATAAATTGTTTCAATTTGAATCAAAATTGCATGAAGGCGCCTATGTCTATAAAATCTTTGATGCAATTTTGAAAATGGGGCAAGTGTCTGCTTTCAGAAAATATCGGTCCCTCTCCCCAATGGGCCTCACAGTCTAATCAACCTACCAGTAAATTTTTGGAGTGTGGGAGGAAACCAGAGGACCCGGAGGAAACCTACGCAGACACAGAGAGAACATACAAAATCTTTGCAGATGTTGACCAGCGCTGCAAGGCTCTAGTGCTAATCACGGAGCCACCATGCTGCCCATAAATCTCCCTATCATCTATCTATCTCCTATAAAATTCTCCCATATTACAGTTTGTTTTACCAGACTAAAGGGAGACTCTTACTGACTGTGACTGGTCATAAAATAGTTTTATTTTGGGGCCCCACTTTTAGTTTTGCCCAGGGCCCCACTTTGTCTAGAACCGGCCCTGAAAGGGTGAATACCAGGGACCATCTAGACGCCCCCTTCAGGAGCCGCTCCAGGCCCGGGCCGGTTCAGTATCACAGAATTTCCGCTCCTACTGCATGATCCAAACCGAGAATTTTATGCAAAAACTTTTATTTCTTATATGTAATCACATGACACCTTCAAGGTGCTGCTTAAAGTAACAAGGACCTGCACATGAGGCGCTGGATACAATGTACCTCCCGCTGCTCGCGCCTCGTCCTCCCTGACAGCTCGTTATATCTGCAGCTCCATCGCTTTTGACCTGCGTCACATTCTGTTCTCATCCATCTTCAAATCTAAAGTGAAGTCGCACCTTCACCGCCACCAGCGCAGCTCCGGCCCCCACCAGCCCCAGCTCCGGCCCCCACCAGCCCCAGCTCCGGCCCCCACCAGCCCCAGCTCCGGCCCCCACCAGCCCCAGCTCCGGCCCCCACCAGCCCCAGCTCCGGCCCCCACCAGCCCCAGCTCCGGCCCCCACCAGCGCAGCTCCGGCCCCCGCCAGCCCAGCTCATTCATCATCAGGAAACCTGTAACGTCTTATATAGGAGTCTACCGCAATGTAAATGGCAGCTCCGCCCACTGCGTCTAATTCCTCTCCGGTGCATGATGATAATAATTATAATAGTGCACACAGATTACGCAGCGCTGCACAGAGCTTGTCACATTAGTCCCTGTCCCCAATGGGGCTCATAATCTCATCAACCTACCAGTATGTTTTGGAGTGTGGGAGGAAACCAGAGGACCCGGAGGACACCCACGCAAACACGGAGAGAACATACAAACTCTATGCAGATATTGACCCTGAAACTTGAACCCAGGTCCCCAGCACTGCAAGGCTGCAGTGCTAACCACTGAGCCACCGTGCTGCAATGCTGTAATGCTAACCACTGAGCCACCGTGCTGCAATGCTGTAATGCTAACCACTGAGCCACCGTGCTGCAATGCTGTAATGCTAGCCACTAAGCCACCATGCTGCACGCCTGTAATGCTAACCACGTAGCGCAGACAAAGCGCTACGTGTGGCACCAGTCTAACGTGATAGCTGAGGCCGCGGTCACACGTACCGCTAGGCGTCCGTCATAACGCGACGCTAGCGCACAGGGGGAGGTCCTCGGGCCGAACGTACATGCGTTTCCAGGGAAACGCATGCAATTGTTAACCCGATTGCATGCGTTTCTCTGGAAATGCATGTGTGTTCGGGCCGAGGACCTCCCCCTGTGCGCTAGCGTCGCGTTAGGAACGGACGCCTAGCGGTACGTGTGACCGCGGCCTGAATCATAAACCCGCTTATTCATGTTTTCTAGGCTAAACCTTGCTTTATTTTTGATCACTTTATATGAGACTTATAATGGGCTCCAATCTGTAATCTTGTTACAAATGTAACTTTAAACTGAACTTGTTAAAATGAATCTTAATCCTGGATTTAATCCCTGGAAAATATGTATCCCTTGTGCTAATCTTTGTTATAAGTAAAGCTTATCCCTAGGCTTAAGCCTAAAATATCCCAAATTATAATCTTAAACCTATTATTTATTAGTTTTCTTATTACTGTGGTCCTTAATCTGATCATAACCTTAGATTTTCCCCTTTAAGATCGGCTCCTATGTAAAGCCTAGACTTAATTCTAGCACTAAATGTAACCATTAATCTAAGCCCAATCTTTCCATTGAATTCTCGCTTTAAGTATAATCCTCCGCCTGAAGCTCCTGGACTCCTTGTCCCCTGTGTTTACTTTTCATGTGTCAAGGATTCTGTATCATCTTTCCAGTGGACCTCCCCTTTAATTATCTCTGTGAACAGATGCCCTCCCCCTCCCCCCTCTGATCCTGTGTAGTGCTGCCAATCATCCGTCCCCGGCCTCAGCTGATCCATCTTCTTTCTGAGATCCTCGCCTCCTCTTAAAGGGGATGTCCACCTTCCTGCCTCTGGGATTTAATTGCCTTCATTAGACATCGGCTCTGGCTGTGACATGGAGATCTTGACATGCTGAGCGGAGATTTTCTCTCTCCGAATTTTCTCCTCTTCCTTGACAAATGCCGGGGGCCGGCGCTCCGGAGGCGGACAGACAGGTGGGACGTGATCAGGAGATGAGATACGTGTCTGTATCACACAGAAACTGATTACTTCCAGCCCGGTGGGTCTGCCGCGCGTCAGGAGGCGCCGGGCAAGTCACAAAATGACAGAAGCCCCTCCAGACCGCGCTCCGCGACGCCCTGACTGAGGGCCGATTACTGCCCCCGATCCTCCAGACATCCCCCCCTCCACAATACAAGGATTCCTCCATTCCTGTGGTTAGTAACGAGATTATATTCAGAAATGGTGCCATCCTATTACAGGGGCCGTGTCCGGTATTGCAATATCTGGAAAAAGAGAGAGAGATTATCAGAGCCCCACACAAGATTATGGGCTCAGTGCGGTATCGCAGCTCCCACAAATTCAAATGATTATGATTAAAGGGTTAATATAAAACAAATGGATTAAAGGGTTAAAGAGAACCTGTCAGCAGGAGTGACCATACAGACAGCAGCCAGTGTTAGATATAGTCCCTGGTGAGATGTGTAATCAGACCTTTGTGTATGGTGTTAGTAGATGAAGGACTGTGATATACGGATTTATATTCCAGGATTGTAGCTTCTCCAAGTGCATTATGGAGTATCCTCACACTGCTGTGCTCTGTACTAGCAGTGTTCTGTATTGCCCCTGGAGAGATGTGTAATCAGATCTGTCTGTATGGTGTTAGTAGCAGCAGGACTGTGATATACGGATTTATATTGCAGGATTGTAGTTTCTACAATGTAGTCATTACTGCTGTGCTCTGCGCTCTCTGCAGCCAGTATTGGGCATTAACCCAGAGAGATGTGTAATCAGACCTTTGTGTATGTTTTTAGTAGAAGCAGGGCTGTGATATATGGATTTATATTCCAGGATAGTAACTAATGGTGTATCCTCACACTGCTGTGCTCTGTGCTCTCTGCAGCCAGTGTTCTGTATTGTCCCTGGAGAGATGTGTAATCAGACCTCACACTGCTGTGCTCTGTGCTCTCTGCAGCCAGTGTTATGTATTGTCCCTGGAGAGATGTGTAATCAGACCTCACACTGCTGTGCTCTGTGCTCTCTGCAGCCAGTGTTATGTATTGTCCCTGGAGAGATGTGTAATCATACCTCACACTGCTGTGCTTTGTGCTCTCTGCAGCCAGTGTTATGTATTGTCCCTGGAGAGATGTGTAATCAGACCTCACACTGCTGTGCTCTGTGCTCTCTGCAGCCAGTGTTATGTATTGTCCCTGGAGAGATGTGTAATCAGACCTCACACTGCTGTGCTCTGTGCTCTCTGCAGCCAGTGTTATGTATTGTCCCTGGAGAGATGTGTAATCATACCTCACACTGCTGTGCTCTGTGCTCTCTGCAGCCAGTGTTATGTATTGTCCCTGGAGAGATGTGTAATCAGACCTCACACTGCTGTGCTCTGTGCTCTCTGCAGCCAGTGTTATGTATTGTCCCTGGAGAGATGTGTAATCAGACCTCACACTGCTGTGCTCTGTGCTCTCTGCAGCCAGTGTTATGTATTGTCCCTGGAGAGATGTGTAATCAGACCTCACACTGCTGTGCTCTGTGCTCTCTGCAGCCAGTGTTATGTACTGTCCCTGGAGAGATGTATAATCAGACCTCACACTGCTGTGCTCTGTGCTCTCTGCAGCCAGTGTTATGTATTGTCCCTGGAGAGATGTGTAATCGGACCTTTGTGTATATTTATAGTAGAAGCAGGACTGTGATATATGGATTCATATTCCAGGATAGTAGCTTATGGTGTATCCTCACACTGCTGTGCTCTGGACTAGCAGTGTGATTACACATCTCTCCAGGAAAAATACAAATGTGTCCGGGGGGGGGGGGGGGGGGTCCTCACACTGCTGTGCTCTGTGCACTCTGCATTCAGCTGCTTCATAGTCCTTCTCCATTACTCATTGTGGGCTGTGACCCTTATGCTCCTGCTGGGTGGGTCGGGTGTTCCTGGGACCCCCTAGTGCGTAGCTCCACCCCCAAATAGCAAAGCATACTACAGCTGCGTCCTGTGGGCCCCTCCTGCTCTCTGGGGGCCCCTGCAATTTTTCTACCGCTTTAGTAAATCTCGCCCCGAGCCCGCGAGAGATGCACCAGATGGGGGTCAGTGGCGCCCCCTGCCTGTCAGTGAGGATGTAATGCCCTGTCCTGCAGGATATGGAGCATATAAAGCGGCGTCTGCGCTTGTTCTCCGTTCCACGTCTTGCGCGGCGCGGCGTCTCCCTTGCGGAGGAATCTGGCAGTTTCCATGGTTACTGTCGGGTTCTAATTGTAAAACATGAAGAGACACAAGAAAAAGAACCTTCCGTAATTTACTTAATCCAGAACACGGGTGGCCCCTGTCCAAGGTGCCGCGGGGTCAGGGGTCGCCCCCACAGCCTGATGCTTCCAGGACCCCCCCAGACATGATGGATTAACCCCTCCCAGGACCCCACATCCAGCGGCGCGGCCTCCGCGAGGAAAAGACAAAAGCTGATTATTATTTTTTTCATTGTGAGTTTTTTTTTATTTCTTCCTCCAAAAAACAAAAGGATTGAAATGTCATCGGATGCGGCGGAGCGGGAGCGATGGGAACCTGCGGAGCTAACCGCAAGCTGCAGCGCCCCCTGCACCCAGCACTGGCCATAGCCACAGGGAGCCGGAGGGGGTCACCAACCCGAACCGGGGGAATACTGAATCTAGTGATAAATCCTAATATCTGTGCTTAATAATAAGAGGAAATAACAAACTCCACATCTACATAATAATAAATGTACCAGCAGCCACCACTAGGGGGAGCTCACTATATACACATTATACACCACCACTAGGGGGAGATCACTACATACAGATTATACACCACCACTAGGAGGAGATCACTACATACACATTATACACCACCACTAGGGGGAGATCACTACATACACATTATACACCACCACTAGGAGGAGATCACTACATACACATTATACACCACCACTAGGAGGAGATCACTACATACATATTATACACCACCACTAGGGGGAGATCACTATATACACATTATACACCACCACTAGGGGGAGCTCACTACATACAGATTATACACCACCACTAGGAGGAGATCACTACATACAGATTATACACCACCACTAGGGGGAGATCACTACATACAGATTATACACCACCACTAGGGGGAGATCACTACATACACATTATACACCACCACTAGGGGGAGATCACTACATACATATTATACACCACCACTAGGAGGAGATCACTACATACACATTATACACCACCACTAGAGGGAGATCACTACATACACATTATACACCACCACTAGGGGGAGATCACTACATACACATTATACACCACCACTAGGAGGAGATCACTACATACAGATTATACACCACCACTAGGAGGAGATCACTACATACACATTATACACCACCACTAGGAGGAGATCACTACATACAGATTATACACCACCACTAGGAGGAGATCACTACATACACATTATACACCACCACTAGGGGGAGATCACTACATACACATTATACACCACCACTAGGGGGAGATCACTACATACACATTATACACCACCACTAGGAGGAGATCACTACATACACATTATACACCACCACTAGGAGGACATCACTACATACACATTATACACCACCACTAGGGGGAGATCACTACATACAGATTATACACCACCACTAGGGGGAGCTCACTACATACACATTATACACCACCACTAGGGGGAGATCACTACACACAGATTATACACCACCACTAGGGGGAGATCACTACATACAGATTATACACCACCACTAGGGGGTGATCACTACATACAGATTATACATCACCACTAGGAGGAGATCACTACATACACATTATACATCACCACTAGGAGGAGATCACTACATACACATTATACACCACCACTAGGGGGAGATCACTACATACACATTATACACCACCACTAGGAGGAGATCACTACATACACATTATACACCACCACTAGGGGGAGATCACTACATACACATTATACACCACCACTAGGAGGAGATCACTACATACACATTATACACCACCACTAGGGGGAGATCGCTACATACACATTATACACCACCACTAGGGGGAGCTCGCTACATACACATTATACACCACCACTAGGGGGAGATCACTACATACACATTATACACCACCACTAGGAGGAGATCACTACATACACATTATACACCACCACTAGGAGGAGATCACTACATACACATTATACACCACCACT
This sequence comes from Engystomops pustulosus, assembly GCF_040894005.1. Lineage (NCBI taxonomy): Eukaryota > Metazoa > Chordata > Amphibia > Anura > Leptodactylidae > Engystomops > Engystomops pustulosus. The sequence goes on from NC_092420.1 coordinate 5,125,392, forward strand.
AGGGGGAGATCACTACATACAGATTATACACCACCACTAGGGGGAGATCACTACATACACATTATACACCACCACTAGGAGGAGATCACTACATACACATTATACACCACCACTAGGAGGAGCTCACTACATACACATTATACACCACCACTAGGAGGAGATCACTACATACACATTATACACCACCACTAGGAGGAGATCACTACATACACATTATACACCACCACTAGGGGGAGATCACTACATACACATTATACACCACCACTAGGAGGAGATCACTACATACACATTATACACCACCACTAGGGGGAGATCACTACATACACATTATACACCACCACTAGGGGGAGATCACTACATACACATTATACACCACCACTAGGGGGAGATCACTACATACACATTATACACCACCACTAGGGGGAGATCACTACATACACATTATACACCACCACTAGGGGGAGATCACTACATACACATTATACACCACCACTAGGGGAGATCACTACATACACATTATACATCACCACTAGGGGAGATCACTACATACACATTATACACCACCACTAGGGGAGATCACTACATACACATTATACACCACCACTAGGAGGAGATCACTACATACACATTATACACCACCACTAGGGGAGATCACTACATACACATTATACACCACCACTAGGGGGAGATCACTACATACACATTATACATCACCACTAGGGGAGATCACTACATACACATTATACACCACCACTAGGGGAGATCACTACATACACATTATACACCACCACTAGGGGGAGATCACTACATACAGATTATACACCACCACTAGGGGGAGATCACTACATACAGATTATACACCACCACTAGGGGGAGATCACTACATACACATTATACACCACCACTAGGAGGAGATCACTACATACACATTATACACCACCACTAGGGGGAGATCACTACATACAGATTATACACCACCACTAGGGGGAGATCACTACATACACATTATACACCACCACTAGGGAGAGATCATTACATACACATTATACACCACCACTAGGAGGAGATCACTACATACACATTATACACCACCACTAGGGGGAGAATAGAGTTTTCTGTGTAATCTCCTGTATGTGAGGGATATTTGGAGCTGTGTATGTATCTATAATGATGTAGTAATATATCGGAGGAGACGTTGGATCTAGTGCTGGGCTCTGTGTAGTATACAGTCGGGTGAAGTAGATTATTAGGCTGTATTCACACTGTTGCAGATTATGTTGCAGTTCTCGGAGTCCAGGCTGTGGGTGGATACAATGCTGGATGGATACATCGGCTGAAGCTTCTTTTCTCTTTGGTATTAGGTTTTCTGTTTGTTTCAGCTCCTGCATTATCCTGGCGTGTGTGAACACGGCCTTAGGCTGCTGTCACTTGTGTCACTTTGATGCAGCTTTTTGGGAGACATCTGTGACAGAGGATCTGATAGTAATGAGAAGGGAAAGTGGAGCGGAGATTGTGTGTGTCTAATAATTCAGTCCAAGTTCTGGAATCAAATCTGCAACAAAAAACTGCATCACCAGGCGCAGTGTGAACAGTGTCCTAGCACGGCCATGAGATGAGTCTCTGCTGATGGACGCAGCAGCCCTGGGAGCTGTATGTAGGGGGCTTGGGAAAGCTGGGTGCAGAGTGACAGGTCATGTCTGATGCCGGCTTCCTGTTAACCCTTGCGAGGTAATGGGGGCGTCCGGCCCTCTTCCCGCAGCCGCTTATTCCTCTCGCTTGAGTTCCCGCTCCGGCAGCCTGCGGTCCTTGTACAGTGATGTATGACCATCATCCAAGCTTCATTACATAGATCCCCCTCTGATTGCTGATCATCCATCCATCATGACATCTCGCTAAATATGGCAATTACATAAAAGGGTTGGAGGTCTCTCCTGCGGACATCTCCGCCCCCGCTATCCGGAAAATGAAAACAGCCTGGAAGTTCCAGATATTCTGCAGCCTGGAATTATACAAGAACCGGAGAGGAGGGGAACAGCCATAGGAACCGGGTAGGGGGGGGGCAACAGCCATAGGAACCGGGGAGGAAGTATCTGACACCATAGAGATGTATCCAAGCCTTGTGGCCAAGTTTGCATTAAAAGTTTAGGGTGTTGACCTCTCTTGTTAATGCTGCAGGGTCATGACCTCTTTAGTTAAGGTTGCAGGGCGGTGACCTCTCTTGTTAAGGTTGCAGGGTGGTGACCTCTCTAGTTAAGGTTGCAGGGTCATGACCTCTTTACTTAAGGTTGCACGGCCGTGGCCTCTTTACTTAAGGTTGCACGGCCGTGGCCTCTCTTGTGAAGGTTGCAGGGTGGTGACCTCTCTAGTTAAGGTTGCAGGATGGTGACCTCTCTTGTTAATGCTGCAGGGTCATGACCTCTTTAGTTAAGGTTGCAGGGTGGTGGCCTCTCTTGTTAAGGTTGCAGGGTGGTGGCCTCTCTAGTTAAGGTTGCAGGGTCATGACCTCTTTACTTAAGGTTGCACGGCCGTGGCCTCTTTACTTAAGGTTGCACGGCCGTGGCCTCTCTTGTGAAGGTTGCAGGGTGGTGACGTCTCTAGTTAAGGTTGCAGGGCGGTGACCTCTCTAGTTAAGGTTGCAGGGCGGTGACCTCTCTAGTTAAGGTTGCAGGGCGGTGACCTCTCTAAGTTATTCCAACTTGCCTGTTATCCCCTATTTACATGACAGGGGATAACGGACTGGTCGGTGCTCTGCCGAGTGCTCCCCCTACACCCCATCTCCAGCTTCTCCTTCCTCTGGTTTTCGTCGGATCTTTTGGGTGTTTTGGGTTTTCAGTATTTGTGTTGCGCTTTATGTCACAACATTTCTCCGTCCAACAGATGGGAAGTAGAGAGCGGAATATTTATACCAACTGTCGTGGCCTCGGAGGCGGAGGAGAGCCAACCTTCATATGTAGCGGAGCCCAGCGCCACGGTTAACCCTTTCAGAACTTCGTGTTTTGTGATTGGCCGACAAATGGGGGGGGGGGGGGACACGCCACAATTCTGGTGGATTTGTGTCTAACATATCACAGTTACCAAGGCTTTTAGACCTTTTTTTGGCACTTTCCCGACCTGTCTGATTAAGGGGGCCATGGGATGGATGGGCAGTGGCTTCACGAGAAAGGGAAATCATCCGTGCGCCCAAAATTCTGGTGCACAGTTTAGACTGAATGCTGCATGAGAATTCATCATCATAGGGATAAATCTGGCGCAGCAAAAGACAAGTGTTTTCCAGCTAGAGACTGGCGGAACCTGAGACCCATTGGGGCTCATCTACTTACCCGTCCGGAAGAGTTAACAGAAAGTGCATTGTCCGTGTATAATGCGCTGTGCGGGGAGTCACTAAGATCCTGCGCCCGATATCCTGCATGTGTGGCTTCCCCGCTCAGGTCCCCGGAGTTCACCTTCTTCTTCCTGGTGCATGTAAGTGCATTGTCCGTGTATAATGCGCTGTGCGGGGAGTCACTAAGATCGTGCGCCCGATATCCTGCATGTGTTGCTTCCCCTCTCAGGTCCCAGGAGTTCACCTTCTTCTTCCTGGTGCATGTAAGTGCATTGTCCGTGTATAATGCGCTGTGCGGGGAGTCACTAAGATCGTGCACCCGATATCCTGCATGTGTGGCTTCCCCGCTCAGGTCCCTGGAGTTCACCTTCTTCTTCCTGGTGCATGTAAGTGCATTGTCCATGTATAATGCGCTGTGCGGGGAGTCACTAAGATCCTGCGCCTGATATCCTGCATGTGTCGCTTCCCCGCTCAGGTCCCCGGAGTTCACCTTCTTCTTCCTGGTGCATGTAAGTGCATTGTCCGTGTATAATGCGCTGTGCGGGGAGTCACTAAGATCGTGCGCCCGATATCCTGCATGTGTTGCTTCCCCTCTCAGGTCCCAGGAGTTCACCTTCTTCTTCCTGGTGCATGTAAGTGCATTGTCCGTGTATAATGCGCTGTGCGGGGAGTCACTAAGATCGTGCACCCGATATCCTGCATGTGTGGCTTCCCCGCTCAGGTCCCTGGAGTTCACCTTCTTCTTCCTGGTGCATGTAAGTGCATTGTCCATGTATAATGCGCTGTGCGGGGAGTCACTAAGATCCTGCGCCTGATATCCTGCATGTGTCTCTTCCCCGCTCAGGTCCCCGGAGTTCACCTTCTTCTTCCTGGTGCATGTAAGTGCATTGTCCGTGTATAATGCGCTGTGCGGGGAGTCACTAAGATCCTGCGCCTGATATCCTGCATGTGTCGCTTCCCCGCTCAGGTCCCCGGAGTTCACCTTCTTCTTCCTAGTGCATGTAAGTGCATTGTCTGTATATAATGTGCTGTGCGGGGAGTCACTAAGATCCTGCCCCCGATATCCTGCATGTGACGCTTCCCCACTCAGGTCCCTGGAGTTCACCTTCTTCTTCCTGGTGCATGTAAGTGCATTGTCCGTGTATAATGCGCTGTGCGGGGAGTCACTAAGATCCTGCGCCCGATATCCTGCATGTGTCGCTTCCCCGCTCAGGTCCCCGGAGTTCACCTTCTTCTTCCTGGTGCATGTAAGTGCATTGTCCGTATATAATGCGCTGTGCGGGGAGTCACTAAGATCCTGCGCCCGATATCCTGCATGTGTCGCTTCCCCGCTCAGGTCCCCGGAGTTCACCTTCTTCTTCCTGGTACATGTAAGTGCATTGTCCGTGTATAATGCGCTGTGCAGGGAGTCACTAAGATCCTGCCCCCGATATCCTGCATGTGTCGCTTCCCCGCTCAGGTCCCCGGAGTTCACCTTCTTCTTCCTGGTGCATGTAAGTGCATTGTCCGTGTATAATGCGCTGTGCGGGGAGTCACTAAGATCCTGCGCCCGATATCCTGCATGTGTCGCTTCCCCGCTCAGGTCCCCGGAGTTCAACTTCTCCTTCCTGATGCATGTAAGTGCATTTGATGTGACACAATTTGAAAGTTAAATCCCGCGCTCAGTCGGAATATGTCGGATCGCCCGACGACCCCCCCCCCCTTCATTTCTGCTGCATGAAAGCTGCGCCAAAATCCCTGTTAAATACCTGTCAAAGCCGTGCAAACCACGAAACCGGCGAACAGTCTGATGAAAGTGCCATCCGCGCCCCATTGTTAAATCCTCCCCAATGTATCAAATATTTAACGGTCTATTTATTGATATGTCTATGATATTTACCTATCGCTGCTTTACCCTCCAGGAGATATTTACAGACATTTGCTCCAGGACTTTTCTGTTACCCGGTCGGGGCGTCCACACCAGTTGTTTTCTGGATTGTGTAGCAGTAATTGACATATATTTACTGACCTCTACATAATACATGGACTGTAAATATTGTGTGACAATTTATCAAGATCTCTGCTTGCTGTCAGTGATTGTGATTATTCTTGTTTCCTTCCAGAGGCTAAAACACCTCATACATGGAATTCTCTGATGCTCTTCTTAATGTCAGCAAAAAAAATGTTTCCATTCAATGAAAGTAAAAAGAGATATTATAGTTTCTCTAATATTGAAGCTTTATAGGAAACCGGATACATTTCTATACGTCACAAATACTTTGGGTAATGAGCCCCCTGCGCTCCCATAGCACCTCCTTCCCCTTATTCGCACTGCACGCCCCGCCATCCCGCCCACCCCAGTTTCATATTCTATTGACAGAATTTCCCTACAACGCAGAGGTTTAAGTTTCGGGAATTTTATTAAGTTGCATTCAGGGGGAATAAAAATCCAAATGTTGTTTTTGCAGATGAGTTTGGATGGAAATAAATTGGTAAACGGTGAGAACAAACCGGAGGAGGAGGGGTTTATACTCCAGTCACATCCAAGGCTACAAGATTCAAAGTGTTACAGTGTAGACTGAAGCTACGGTTGATGTACAACCATGTGATTCAGAGAATGCTGGGAGTTGTAGTTCTAACACGGGGGGGGGGGGGGGTTAGACCTTCAGTACAGAAACAGAAAGCATCAGAATTCTCTGTAAAGCTTTGGATGTGATTGGAGTATACAGTAAGTAAGTATAACATATTCTTTGCTTGTGCTTATGTTACAATATATAATACATACAGTTACATTCAAAGCTGTTAATAAAACAAAACAACGTTGAACTTTCAGAGAGTTACCTAAACCCCATAGACAAGTTATGTCTGAACTCTCGGTTCATTGGATGCTGTAATACTATAACTTGTATGTATTATTCTCTAGTTACACTCAAAGCTGCTGAGAATATACTACATAAGGCAAGTTGTTACCTACAGTTTATCTTTACCCCATAGACAAGTTACGTCCAACCTACAACTCCCAGCATTCCCCGATAGCAGATAAGACTTGTAGCTTTGTTACCTACATTATACTCCAGTTACACTCAAAGCAGCAGACAACATGTTTGCAGGTTCAAATTGGAGGCTCCAGTGAGTGAAGAAATCGTATTGACCTCTGCTGAACAAAGCGATTACAAGGAGCACAGCAGGGGGTGGTCTAGTGACTGAGCTACACCCCCGGACCCCCAATATTAGCGACACACCCCCGGACCCTAATATGGTTCAGACTCTGAGCCTAACAACCTGGACTGAAGGTTGATACATTATAATATATAATAAGGACTGGAGAGAGATTTGTTGATATGAACTTGATGTAAATGTAACAAACCCCCAGCTGTGAGGTTGTGTGCATGTGGCCAACCCGCTGATGTGACCATACAGACTGCAGTCTCACACTGCTGTGCTCTGTGCTCTCTGCAGCCAGTGCTATGTATTGTCCCTGGAGAGATGTGTAATCAGACCTCACACTGCTGTGCTCTGTGATCTCTGCAGCCAGTGTTATGTATTGTCCCTGGAGAGATGTGTAATCAGACCTCACACTGCTGTACTCTGTGCTCTCTGCAGCCAGTGTTATGTATTGTCCCTGGAGAGATGTGTAATCAGACCTCACACTGCTGTGCTCTGTGATCTCTGCAGCCAGTGTTATGTATTGTCCCTGGAGAGATGTGTAATCAGACCTCACACTGCTGTGCTCTGTGATCTCTGCAGCCAGTGTTATGTATTGTCCCTGGAGAGATGTGTAATCAGACCTCACACTGCTGTGCTCTGTGCTCTCTGCAGCCAGTGTTATGTATTGTCCCTGGAGAGATGTGTAATCAGACCTCACACTGCTGTACTCTGTGCTCTCTGCAGCCAGTGTTATGTATTGTCCCTGGAGAGATGTGTAATCAGACCTCACACTGCTGTACTCTGTGCTCTCTGCAGCCAGTGTTATGTATTGTCCCTGGAGAGATGTGTAATCAGACCTCACACTGCTGTGCTCTGTGCTCTCTGCAGCCAGTGTTATGTACTGTCCCTGGAGAGATGTGCAATCAGACCTCACACTGCTGTGCTCTGTGCTCTCTGCAGCCAGTGTTATGTATTGTCCCTGGAGAGATATATAATCAGACCTCACACTGCTGTGCTCTGTGCTCTCTGCAGCCAGTGTTATGTATTGTCCCTGGAGAGATGTGTAATCAGACCTTTGTGTGTGTTGTTAGCAGCAGGACAGTGCTGTGCTCTGTTCTCTTTGCAACCAGTGCAATGTCTGAATTCAGTAATTGACTATTCTGGGCTGACTCCATTACTGTGCGGTGTTTATTTATTTATTATTGTAACTTGTCTCTTCTTAACCCCTAGGCGCACCAGGACGTTATAGTACGTCCCCGGGGCTAGATGCTTAGCGCACGGGGACGTTCTATAACGTCCTGCTTCTGGCACCGGCTCACGAACGGAGCCGGTACCAGAAGCAGCGGCTGTCAGCTGTCTAGTACAGCTGACCGCCTGCGCTAACACCTGCGATCGGAGCCGGCTCCGATCGCGGGTGTTAACCCCTTACACGCCGCGGTCAAGCATGACTGCGGCGTGTAAGGGTGTTTGAGCTGTGGATCGGATCCCCCGTGCCGCTTACCGGGGGATCCGATCCACTTCTGGGCAGCTCCGAGGACTGGCATGTGCCCCGGAGCTGCCCGGTCTCCATGGCAGCCAGACCCCTTCCGGGTCTGGCTGTAAACTGTCTGAGCATGCGCAAGCTTGCTCAGACAGTTTACACTGCTCTACAATAAAATAGTATTGTAGAGCAGTGTATTGAACTTAAACCAGTGATCAGAGCATCAGAGAATCAGAGCATCAGAGAATCAGAGCATCACTGGTTTAAGTTCAAGTATGTATAATTAAAAAAAAGTCAAAAACACTAAAGTTAACACATTAGAATAAATAAAAAATAAATACATAAAAATATAAGCCCCTAAAATGTCACTTTCCCATAAAAAAAACTTAATAAAGTATAAAAAACATAAAAACACAAAAAAACCCTGCATATTTGGTATTGCCGCGTCCGTAACAATCTGCATAATAAAACAGAATCGTTACTGGACCCGCACGGTAAACGCCGGAGGAAAAAAACGCAAAAAACATTCCGAAAAAAGATAATTTTTAATTAATACCCTATAAAAAATGCTCTAAAAAGTGATTTAAAAAATGTTATGCACTCCAAAATAAGCCCACTAAAAAGAACAACTGTTCTCGCAAAAAATAAGCCCCTAACAAGATTTATCTGCCAAAAAATAAAAAAGTTATGCATATAAAAAGATGGTGATGCTAAAATGAATAAGATTTTCTCCAAATTAGTTTTTATTCAGTACAATTGAATAAAATACACAAAACCCCCACATATTTGGTATCCCTGCGTCCGTAACAATCTGCATAATAAAACAGAATCGTTATTAGATCCGCAAAGTTAACCCCGTAAAAAACAAAACAAAAAAAAGCTCCAGAAAAAAGATCATTTTCAATTAATACCCTATAAAAATGCTCTAAAAAGGGATTTAAAAAATGTTATGCACTCTAAAATAAGACCACTAAAAAGAACAATCCTTCTTGCAAAAAATAAGCCCTTAAACAGATTTGTGAGGCGAAAAATAAAAAAGTTATGCATATGAAAGACGGTGATGCTAAAAGTAACAACATTTTTGCCAAATTACTTTTTATGCACTAAAAATGGGAAAAAAATAAAAAATCTATATAAATGAGGTCTTTTTGTAATCGTGGCGACCCATAGAATAAAAATAATATACTATTTTTATGGTATGGTAAACAGCCCAAAAAAAAACCCCATAAAAATCTTCCTGAAAAGTGATGATTTTCATTTCCTCCACCAACAAAGAGTTAATAAAATCTCACCAATTAGCCTATAGATTCCCCCAAATTACGTACCAGAAAAGTGCATCTCATGTGGCAAAAGAAATAAGCCCCTATAGGTCCACATTAAAAAAAAGAAAAAATTATAGCCTGTACAATGTGACATAGCAAATCTGCTCTGGATGGCGCCTCCTTCCCTTCTATGCCCGGCCGTGCGCCCATACAGCAGGTTACCACCACATGTAGGGTATCGGTGTACTCGGGAGAAATTGCGTATCAAACTTTGTGGAGCCTTTATTCATTTAATCCATTGTAAATGTTTAATTTTCCACCCAAAATGAGTGTATTGTGAAAAAATATTACAATTTGCAGACTGCACCTCCATTTTGTTTTAACCCCTATAAAACACGTAAAGGGTTAACAAACTTCTTAAAAGTGGTTTTTCATACGTTGAGGTGTGTAGTTTCCACAATGGGGTAATTTACGAGTCTCACTATTATTTAGGCCTCTCAGTGTCAATTAGAAGTTGAGCAGGTCCATCTAAATGCGGGTTTTGGTGATTTTACAAAAAATTTGAAAAATGATACATAAATTCTGAGCCTCAGAACATTCTAGTAAAATATGTGGAATCTTAAAAAACCATGCCAACATAAAGCAGACATTTGGGAAATGTAAGTTATGAATTTATTTGGAAGCTATGACTATCTGCATCAAAAGTAGAGAATTTAGAACGTTGAAAATAAAGAATTTTTCCAAATTTTTGCCAAATTTAGTTTTTTTTCATAACTAAACACAAAAGATATCATCCAAATTTTTAAACTAATTTGAAGTACAATGTGTCACGAGAAAACAATCTCAAAATCCCCTGGATATCTCATAGCATTGCAAAGCTATAACCACTTATAGTGACACAGGTCAGATTTGAAGAATGGGGCCGCGTCCTTAAGGCCAAAATAGGCTGCGTCCCGTAGGGGTTAAAACAAAATGCAGAAAGGGCAAAATGATTTCATCTCATTTTTTTGTCATGTTCAGGTCTGCACCATGTGATATATGGGATTCTCCTCTGATCACTGCTAAGTATGTTAGGTCCAATCTTCTTTATGACTACAAAGGTCACAGAGGGCAGAATCTAATGGAGGGTAACACGGAGGGGTCACCTGACAGCCGAGACCCTAATATATCAGCTCCACAGTAATGGCCTCCATAACCCCTACCCCATCATCATATGTTACTCCTAGGGGCAGTATTATAGTAGTTATATTCTTGTACATAGGGGGCAGTATTATAGTAGTTATATTCTTGTACATAGGGGGCAATATTATAGTAGTTATATTCCTGTACATAGGGGGCAGTATTATAGTAGTTATATTCTTGTACATAGGGGGCAGTATTATAGTAGTTATATTCTTGTACATAGGGGGCAGTATTATAGTAGTTATATTCCTGTACATAGGGGGCAGTATTATAGTAGTTATATTCTTGTACATAGGGGGCAGTATTATAGTAGTTATATTCTTGTACATAGGGGGCAGTATTATAGTAGTTATATTCTTGTACATAGGGGGCAGTATTATAGTAGTTATATTCCTGTACATAGGGGGCAGTGTTATAGTAGTTATATTCTTGTACATAGGGGGCAGTATTATAGTAGTTATATTCTTGTACATAGGGGGCAGTATTATAGTAGTTATATTCTTGTACATAGGGGGCAGTATTATAGTAGTTATATTCCTGTACATAGGGGCCGTATTATAGTAGTTATATTCTTGTACATAGGGGGCAGTATTATAGTAGTTATATTCCTGTACATAGGGGGCAGTATTATAGTAGTTATATTCCTGTACATAGGGGGCAGTATTATAGTAGTTATATTCTTGTACATAGGGGGCAGTATTATAGTAGTTATATTCTTGTACATAGGGGGCAGTATTATAGTAGTTATTTTCTTGTACATAGGGGGCAGTATTATAGTAGTTATTTTCTTGTACATAGGGGGCAGTATTATAGTAGTTATATTCTTGTACATAGGGGGCAGTATTATAGTAGTTATATTCTTGTACATAGGGGGCAGTATTATAGTAGTTATATTCTTGTACATAGGGGGCAGTATTATAGTAGTTATATTCTTGTACATAGGGGGCAGTATTATAGTAGTTATATTATTGTACATAGGGGGCAGTATTATAGTAGTTATATTCTTGTACATAGGGGGCAGTATTATAGTAGTTATATTCCTGTACATAGGGGCCGTATTATAGTAGTTATATTCTTGTACATAGGGGGCAGTATTATAGTAGTTATATTCCTGTACATAGGGGGCAGTATTATAGTAGTTATATTCCTGTACATAGGGGGCAGTATTATAGTAGTTATATTCTTGTACATAGGGGGCAGTATTATAGTAGTTATATTCTTGTACATAGGGGGCAGTATTATAGTAGTTATATTCTTGTACATAGGGGGCAGTATTATAGTAGTTATATTCTTGTACATAGGGGGCAGTATTATAGTAGTTATATTCCTGTACATAGGGGGCAGTATTATAGTAGTTATATTCCTGTACATAGGGGGCAGTATTATAGTAGTTATATTCCTGTACATAGGGGGCAGTATTATAGTAGTTATATTCCTGTACATAGGGGGCAGTATTATAGTAGTTATATTCTTGTACATAGGGGGCAGTATTATAGTAGTTATATTCTTGTACATAGGGGGCAGTATTATAGTAGTTATATTCCTGTACATAGGGGGCAGTATTATAGTAGTTATATTCTTGTACATAGGGGGCAGTATTATAGTAGTTATATTCTTGTACATAGGGGC